>NC_054700.1:46762486-46887486 GCF_016097555.1 Gigantopelta aegis
ATCCAAAGGAAAAATGTACACTTAGGTCTATTGATATGCTACGATGGAGCAAAAACGACAACCCACGATACCCATGTGATAATTTTCTTTTCTTTGGGACTACGTAATTGGTCAGTTCTGTGGTTTTAGATGGAAAAGTCTACTTAATCAATAGTTTTACAGAACTATTTACAGTAATAAACCATGTCCATTACAATTTTAGGGGCGACAGGTAATATTCCACAATACCGGTATGTATTTTTGTGTCTAGACAGCAGCATCAATTAATTGGCTCGTCTGTTTACCAATCAAATACACACCTGCCAATCAGGAATCACAGGTAGAAGCAACTAACAGCATAGACCAATTAACTAAGAAAACTAAGTATTACGTAACCACCAGCTCGCCAGAGGGCGTACTCACTGAGATGGTACAAAATGGCTGCGCCCGTTACATATAATGGCCGTCACATTTAACGTTTTATTAATTAACTATACGATTATACGTGTTGATATTAAGCTTAATGTGCATTATATATCGTTGAATATGCATACAAGGCCAAATGCCTTAATTGTCCTCTCCTTTAAGTATGCTTGGGAAGTTGTCATGTTGTCATTGTTTTTAACAAATTAAAGTTCAATTCCTTTTTTGAATGGTTAATCAAGTATCAACATATTTATTGTTAAAAGGACATTTCTGAGTTTGCTGCAATTTTTAAGATGTTATTGACTAATTGAGACTTTTTGACGACTGTAATTACATATCAAATATATTTTTCTGCATAAAATATTAGTGGCTGTATATTAAATATATTTCTGATTGTTCTAATATTTGTACTAGGTTAAATTTCATTTTATTTCCTAAAAAAGATTTTTTCGTATGTATGAAATTATTTGAAGACAAAATCCAGTTTGGGCATCTTACAAATATTAAGGCGACCAGAAATACATTGAAAATACAGACACTGATATTCTAAACAAGAAAATATATTTAATATGTAAGTTTAATCGTAGAAATATTTTATTAGTCAGAAACATCTTACAATGCAGCTAACTCAGGAATGTCCCTTTAAGGGTGCAATTAAAAAATATTACAATTACAGTATCAATAGTTATATATTAATTTAAAAATAAATCATTCACCTACTTTCGTGTATATAAACGCGAAGTAGGTCAGTCTTATTAATATTAAGAATGTAAAAACCAGTCTAATAACACCTTTCCTGCATTTTTAAAGTTATAGTAAATGGTATAATTGTTTTGCTTGGTTATTTTTATTTAAACTGAAAAGGAAAACACAGACAAATGCAAACAAAACGAAAGTTTTGCACCTTAATTGACAGTCATTCCAGTTCACAATTGTCACATTGTTACAACAAATAAAAGTGAAATAAGATCCACTTGTGTGCACAATCTACCCGAGAAAAAATCCATGTAGGCATCTTAGCCATGCATGACAATGAACATGTATGCATCTGCAGTACTGTGCTGCTCAAGAAAACGATTCCAAAACTGATCATGAGATGGGTCATGTGTGATCGTTCATTTTCATAGTAATATTTTTAACAAGACAAAACAAAAAAAAATGCTAAAATAATCCTGGGACAACAGTGTAGTGTTTATGGGCTACAAAGTGAGGACATGGGCTGTCTATAAATAGTGGGGTCATCGATCCACATCTACTGCACTGAATCACCGGACATGCAAATCATTTTGGATACAAGGGGGTGTCAACATTTATGCACCATTTTCAAACGTTTATTTACTGCTGACATAAAACAATTTGTAATGTATTTCAGATTATGCACTGCTTCATTGGTGAGGGACACATTTTATTAAGTATTTCACAGTGTTCACATAGAAAATGGTATTTGAATGCTTAGGTGTGCCGATACACTGGACAGCACTGTACACGTATCCTGGAGTAATTGTCACACACAAAGGACAAACAGCAAATTAAAAATGTGTAACCAAAAACATTGAAATAAATATTATTTACTCAACTAGTTGGTCCAGTGCTGTGTATGGTACACTATTGTTATTAATATGTACTGCCGAATTCATTTACCAAAACACTTTTAAGTAGAAGCGACATTTGGTGTAAGTTACGTAAAGTGTAATGAACAGTCACACATTCCATTCTTGTTACATGTTTAGCAGTTTCCACCTCTGGACCCTTGTATTGGGTATTGGATAAAATTGACTTTTTCTTAATGAATAATTATTATCTAGATTACTTATTAAAATGTTTATAATTTTTAAAATTCTGTTAATGGACCAGGAAGTGTTTTTTTTTTATGTGACGTGCACAACTATTGATATGCATAACTATTGATACATACAATTTATAATGTATCGATATACAATATTTCCTCTGATTCATTATGTATGCTATATATTTCATTTGACAATCTATTTCATTTGTTTTTCTTTACAGATCCAAAAATTAAGTGTTCGTAAGTTTACTAACACATTACTGTAGCCTGAGTTGGATTTTTTTTATTTTTTTTTTCACAAACCACAGCTTCATGAGTGTAAAGTAACAGTAGACTTCAGACAACCTACATCAATTATAGTTGGAGTGACTAACCATGTCTAAAACACAGATCGCTCAAGCAGTGAAAGTTTTGGCTGAGTAAGTATGACTGATTTTGTTTGTTTAACATATATGGCTGTTATAGTTACATTCTGATGTTTATTAGTCTACTTTGCCACCCATGTTTCACAGGGAACATTTTGTTTTCAAAATTTTAATTGGCGACAATGCTAACCAAGTTGAAAGTTGATTAACAGCAACATTTTAAAATTGTTTCGCCACCTCTGGAAGTTGTATTGTGAATCACTGCACAATACTGAACAAAATGTTCAATGCTACTCATCTATCCATCCATTTATTCATTTGTCTAACCATCCATCCATCCATTTGTCTAACCATCCATCCATTCCATCACTGTCCATTCATCCATCCATTGATCTGTCCATTTGTCCATCCATCTATTATTACATCTATCATTACTCCTCACTGTATACTGGAGACAGTGATAATAAAAACTTCATCTATTCAGTTGCCTATCCATCCATTTTTACATCCATTGTTAAGTGGAGATAGTGAAAATAAAGGATATTTCATCTATTCAATTGTCCATCCATTCAGTCATTCCTTTTACAGTGGCAGTGGTAATAAACCTGTCAAACCACTAATTACATCCTCAATCCATCCATCCATCCACCAATCCATCCATTCATCAAACTGGAGATAGTGATCATAAAAATGTTCATCTATCCAGTTATCAATTCATCTATCTATCCATCCATCCTTTCATTCATTACTCCTGTAAAGTGGTGATAGTCATAATAAAAAATTTCCATCCATCCATTCATCATTCTTTCTACAATGGCAGGGGTGATAAACCTGTTCATCCATCTTACCGGCCTCGGTGGCGTCGTGGTTAGCCATCAGTCTACAGGCTGGTTGGTACTGGGTTCGGATCCCAGTCGAGGCATGGGGTTTTTAATCCAGATACCGACTCCAAACCCTGCAAGGCTCAATGGGTAGGTGTAAACCACTTGCACCGACCAGTGATCCATAACTGGTTCAACAAAGGCCATGGTTTGTGCTATCCTGCCTGTGGGAAGCGCAAATAAAAGATCCCTTGCTGCCTGTTGTAAAAGAGTAGCCTATGTGGCGACAGCGGGTTTCCTCTCAAAATCTGTCTGGCCCGTAACCATATGTCTAATGCCATATAACCGTAAATAAAATGTGTTGAGTGGTGCGTCGTTAAATAAAACATTTCTTTCTTTCTTTCCATCTATCCATCCATTCATTCACCCATCCATCCATTTATCCATTCCATTCTTCCATACATCTGTCTCAAACCTAAAACCACCTTTCAATCCATCCATCCATCCATCCATCCATTCACCAACCATCCATCCATCAATCCATTCACCAACCATCCACCCATCCATCCATCAATCCATCCATCCATCCATCCATCCATCCATCCATCCATCCATCCTTCCATCCTTCCATCCATGCATCCATGCACCCATCCATCCATCCATCTATCCATCCATCTATCCATTTGTCCATTCTATTATTCCTTATATCTGTCCCGGACTCCCTCAAACCTAGCCATCTTTCAATCAAACCATCCATCCATCCATCCATCCTTCCATACATCCATCCATCCACCAATCCTCCCATCCATCCATTCATCCATCAATCCATTCACCAATCCTTCAATCCATCCACCAACCCTCCCATCCATCCATCCATCCATCCATCCTTCAATCCATCCACCAACCCTCCCATCCATCCATCCATCCATCAATCCATTCACCAACCCTCCCATCCATCCATCAATCCATCCACCAACCCTCCCATCCATTCATCCATCCATCAATCCATCCACCAACCCTCCCATCCATCCATCCATCCATCCATCCATCCATCCATCCATGCACCAATCCATCCACCAACCCTCCCATCCATCCATCCATCCATCCATCCATCCATCCATCCATCTATCCATCCATCTATCCATTTGTCCATTCTATTATTCCTTATATCTGTCCCGGACTCCCTCAAACCTAGCCATCTTTCAATCAAACCATCCATCCATCCATCCATCCTTCCATACATCCATCCATCCACCAATCCTCCCATCCATCCATTCATCCATCAATCCATTCACCAATCCTTCAATCCATCCACCAACCCTCCCATCCATCCATCAATCCATCAATCCTTCAATCCATCCACCAACCCTCCCATCCATCCATCCATCCATCAATCCATTCACCAACCCTCCCATCCATCCATCAATCCATCCATCAATCCATCCACCAACCCTCCCATCCATACATCCATCCATCCATCAATCCATCCACCAACCCTCCCATCCATCCATCCATCCATCCATCCATCCATCCATCCATCCATGCACCAATCCATCCACCAACCCTCCCATCCATCCATCCATCCCATCCATCCATCCATGCACCCATCCATCCATCAATCCATCCACCAACCCTCCCATCCATCCATCCATCCATCCATCCATCCATCCATCTATCCATCCATCTATCCATTTGTCCATTCTGTTCCTTATATCTGTCCCAGACTCCCTCAAACCTAACCATCTTTCAGTCAAACCATCCATCCATCCATCTGTCCTACCATCTGTGCTACCATCCGTTCATCCATCCATCATTACTCCTGTAAATTGGAGATAGTGATAATAAAATTGTTTGTCTATCCAGTTGTCTGTCCATCCACTTTTCCATCCATCCATCCATCCATCCATGCATTACTCCTGTAAAGTGGCAATAGTGATAACAAAAATGTTCCATCCATCCATTCAGGGTGTATACTACCAAATCAAATCCCATAGATGACAATAGTAACATATGTGGCTAAAACTCCTACCTGCAACGTATCAACCGACATAAACACCACGGATATAAATACTACCACCCCTTACACTTAAAGTGAATCAGAAAAAAATGGGGGTCAAGCTGCTCGTTTCTGAGATAACGGGTAGCGTCTATGACTACCCTAGTTTTGCACAAAATTCGAGTACTTTTTTTTACAGGTACACCATACATGTTTCAAGCACAAGGCTACTTGACACATTGGTACTAGATGAAATAAAATTGCAATTTTTTTTTACCCAGATGAAACTATTATTTTTTACAACCAACACACTCACATTTATAACCAATCACAGGACTTGTGGTGTTCACTTCTCTATCAAAAGTTCGGTGCACCTCGCACTTTGACCCAGCCGGAAGTTATTTGGTTTAGTACTACCTATACTGATAACATACATTTTTCAAAAAGTGTCCAGCTATGTGTCTTTATGACAACCAGGATCTGGTGTATTCTGACATAAACTGACAACCTCACTGAAACTGTTGTTTCTACAGTGCAACCTAATATAATGTACACCTCAAAAAGCATATATATTGCATATAGTTTTGTACAAATGCAATATGTCATATTAAACAACAAAATGTTTTAAAATAAAACTGAAGATATTTACTTTCAGTTGGGTGTGTGTACTCAGGTATATATGTAGAGACAACAAAGATAGTCAGAGTACCTCTACCCCTTTAAAGAATTCCATTAAAACACATGCACTTGATTGACCCCTAGATTATGAAGACCTTAACGGGCACATCAAAGAAATATCAGTATTAAAAAAATACACTGTCTGAGGAAGGAAACACAAACATGACTGTACCTGTATGAAGTAATGACTTAATGTCCTGAACATTAGTGTTGGGAGGAAATCCTGTATGCTGGGTGTGGATGTCTTCAAGTTACCAGGTGTGTGAATTTCAAATCCATCGGCCATGCTGATTTTCATAATGAACCATCAAAACTATTGGCAGCCACCAGTATTCCTGACTATATTTTATTTATAGCCTACTGTAGTTGGAGGTTTTAATAGTTGTGATATCTGGAATAATCATGCAGCTTTAACACATTTATTTTTGATTAATTACTGAAAAAAACTATTTTTAAATGACAAAATTACCCGAACATCTATTTTCTTGCATTATTTTCTAATCCGGATGAATACAATATGTACATTAGATGTATTCCTACAATCTGTAATCCAGCATTTTATTTAGCTAGTAACATTAGGTAATACAGCTTTAACAATAAAATAAATTATCAACTTAATCCAAGGCAGATAATCAGATCTGAAAAAATTGGTTCTGAATCTAGTATAAACTCAAAATGCTTTTCATGAGAGCTAACTAAGTGATTATTAAAAAAAAAAAATTATCTGGAGATCTAAGTATATGTTTAACAACCTTATTGTTATGTACAAATAAGAACAGAAGGCACAATAGTGACAAAAAATTTAATTATGTTTTTGGTAAAGTTTTTCTTAAAATTTACTTTAAATTTTGCATAAAACTACAAATTTGTCTAAAATATAACTTAGCACCCTATAAATATGTCAAAATGACAATAAAAATCAACTTCTTTACAAATTTGAGTTTTCAGAATTTCATACATAAAAAATTAACAATGTTAATGGAAACTAAAGACATTAACCCACTATTGGCACATGCTATTTTTAATATAAAAATAAATTGCTATTAAAATCTTAGTTCAGGTTGCTTATATATAATACCATATTTAAGAGCAGTTGTATATGGCAAGTCAAATACCATGTAAAAAGAAATTATTGAAATCTGTACAGTATAAATTATAGGCCAAAACCAACTTTTCTTCAGTGCTAACTTTGATTCAAACTCCATTCAGAGCCATGTACAGAGATTATTGTCAAGGTCAAGGTCATTGTGAACTTGCATGATCGAGTGATGGCTAATTTATCAACCAGTATAGTTTAATTAAATAAAATGACAAAATCATAATATTTTTTATTATGCACTGAATATGTGCTATAGGGTGTATACTACCAAATCAAATCCCATAGACGACAATAGTAACATATGTGGCTAAAACTCCTACCTGCAATGTATCAACCGACATAAACACCACGTATATAAATACTACCACCCCTTACACTTAAAGTGAATCAGAAAAAAATGGGGGTCAAGCTGCTCGTTTCTGAGATAACGGGTAGCGTCTATGACTACCCTAGTTTCGCACAAAATTCGAGTACTTTTTTTTACAGGTACCCCATACATGTTTCAAGCACAAGGCTACTTGACACATTGGTACTAGATGAAATAAAATTGCAATTTTTTTTTACCCAGATGAAACTATTATTTTTTTACAACCAACACACTATATATAACCAATCACAGGACTTGTGGTGTTCACTTCTCTATCAAAAGTTCGGTGCACCTCTCACTTTGACCCAGCCGGAAGTTATTTGGTTTAGTACTACCTTCATCATTCCCATTACCATGCCATTGGTGATATACCTGTCTACCCACTAATTTCATCTATCCATCCATCCATCCATCCATTCATCCATCCATTTATCCACTCCATTCTTCCAAACCTAAAACCATCTTTCAATCCATCCATCCGTCCATCCATGTATACATGCATCCATCCATCCATCCATCCAAGCATCCATCTATTTATCCAGCCCTAAAACCTTAAACCATCCTTCAATCCAAGCATCCATCTATTTATTAATCCTTTCTTCCTTTTATCCTTTTGACTAACAAAATACTATTGGGTTGTTGTTTCAGAGAACTTGTCCTTCAGTCAATTCATTCATTCATTCATTCATTCATTTTGACATATGTTCGTACTTATATCCAATTAAGCTTCAAACACGCTGCCCTGGGCACACACCTCAGCTATCTGGGCTGTCTGCCCAGGACAGTGGATTAGTTGTTAGTGGTTAGTGAGAGAGAAGAGGGTGTAGTGGTCTTACGCCTACCCATTGAGTCGTTAAAACTCGCTATGGGTAGAAGCCGATACCAGGCTGCGAACCCTGTACGTACCAGCCTTATGTCTGATGGCTTAACCTCGACACCACTGACACCATCTATTAATCCTTCCTGCTATCCTTTTGACTAACAAACATACTATAGGGTTGTTGTTTTTTCAGGTACAGTGGGGATGCTGATGACAAGAACTTGTCCCGAGGTCGAATTGCCATTAGTTATCTTGTTAACAGCTTCCTCACGGATGTACACATGGGTGAGTTTTTACATGGTTTGTACTGATCACAGAAATCCTGGCAACCCATGGGATATGCTAATGTAATTTTTCAGGCCTGGAAAGTCATGAAATTTTGAGTTGGGTCATGTAAAATTAAAAGTAGTTTTTCACCATTTAAAATGAAACAAGAAAAGAGGCAATTCACATCAAAATATTGTAATAGTATGTTGGTAGCAGAAAAATGTGTAAAAATCCTAAAAGAGGTCCTTTAAAATTCATTGAATTTCATGGATTTTAGTTGCTAACAGTGTGTGAACCTATTTTATATCTATATCACTTAGTTGGGTTACAGAGCAGTAAAATGTGCAGTTCAGTACCCACAAATGTCTATTTGTGGTTAGAAACATCGAGTAAACACACTTGATTATGTTCACTTTAAAGGCAGTAGCAGATTTAATATACATTTGTAGAGTTCATGAATCCAAAGCTTCTAGATTAAGGTAGCCCGACTCCCATGGCTAGTGATATTCAATGTTGGGCTAGTAAATAACTACTATTACCATGCCAGACAGCTAGTGCAGGGCTTCTAGATTATGGTAGCCCCACTCCCATGGCTAGTGATATTCAATGTTGGGCTAGTAAATAACTACTAGTAAAAAAAAAGTTGTCAAATGCTGTATTTAAGTCTATTTTGTATTGTATTTAAGTCTATCACTCCCTCCCACCCCTTCCCCAGTGGTCACTCATAACAGGGAAAATATTTTCCATATTTTCTCAGTGGGAAATATTCTGCATTGGTTTAACGAACAATACTATTGGACGATTTGACGCTTACAAACCAATGACCTTGTTGGTATTAAATATGACGTCATCGCAATTTGGCAAACTCAAAATGACGTCATGTAGTTTAAAGAGTTTGCATTTACGACTCTCTCTCTTTTATTTTTTAAATGTACAACAAAATGTCATTTTAATGCAGTTCATTATAGATTTTGTACCAGAATAAAGAGTACTTTTTGTTTTTGAAAATTAACTATGAACGTGATTAAATGACAAAGTTATAGCAATACTCAGAACAGTGCGTAAAGTGTTTTACATTGTTTCTATAACTGCGTGCAATAAAGGCTTTTAGAGAAAACAATAGCTGAGGTAATAAATAGAATAACAAACTTGAAATAATTTTCTCCAAAACTTGTGACAACTGAAAATTATTTCACTTGTGACATAAATGTGATAATAACTGGTAACTCGTTTATTATCCTCTATTTAAGCTCTATCTCCATTAGGTGACATGTCCAATGGTTCCTATTAGGTTGGACTATACCAATTCAAATCCCATAGGCGACCATGTTAACGTTTGTGTTTAAAAACACTATATGCAATATATCAACCAAACTGTGACCCATAAATATCAGTACTACAACCCCTACCTCAAAGTATTAACTGCAGAAAATGGTACCTTTCATGGCTCATTTTCGGTATAACCAGATGTTTCTGCAACACCCCTAGTTTCGCACAAAATTTTAGTACTTTTTTTTACAGGTACCCCATACATGTTCCAAGCACAAGGCTACTTGACACGGTGGTACTACATCAAATAAAATTGCATACATTTTTAGCCCAGATGAAACTAATTTTTTTTACAACCAACACACTCACATTTATAACCAATCACAGGACTTGTGGTGTTAACTTCTCTATCAAAAGTTCAGTACACCTCGAACTTCGACCCAGCCGGAAATTAATTGGTATAGTGCAACCTATACTGATAACATACATGTTTCAAAAGGTGGTGAATCATGTGTTTTTATGACAACCAGGATCTGGTGTCTTCTGACATAAACTGACAACCTCACTGAAACTGTTGTTTCTACAGTGCAACCTAATTTAATGTACACCTCACAAAACACATGTATTTTGTACAGTTTTGTACAAATGCAATATGTCATATTTGAAAAAATAATTAAAAAAAAAAAAATACTCCTGAAGATATTTATTGTCAGATGTGTGTGTGTGCTCAGCTATATATGTAGAGACAGCATGGCTATTCAGAGTACCTCAACTCCTTAAACTTATTCCATTGAAACACATGTACTTGACTGACCCCTAGATTATGAAGACCTCAATAGGCACATCAAAGAAATATCAGTATTAAAAAAATACAATGTCTGAGGAAGGAAAAACCAACATGACTGCATCTGTATGAAGTAATGACTTAATGTCTTGCACATCACTGTTGGAAGAAAATCCTGTATGCTGAGTGTGGGCATCTTCAAGTTACCATGTGCGTGAATTTCAAATCCATCAGCTATGCAGATTTTCAAATTGGACCATCAAAACCATTGGCAGCCACCAATATTCCTGACTATATTTTATGTATACCCTACTGTAGTTGGGGGTTTTAAAAATTTGTGATATTTGGATTTATCATGCAGCTTTCGCATATTTATTTTTGATTCATTACTAAAAAAACCTGTTTTTAATTGACATAATTACCCGAACATCTATTTTATTGCATTATTTTCTAATCCAGATCAATACAATATGTATATTGGATGTATTCCTACAATCTGTAATCCAGCATATCATTTAGCTATTAACATTGGATAATACAGCATTAACAATAAAATAAATCATCAAATTACACCAAGGTAGATAATCAAATCTGGAAAAATTGGTTCCAAATCTAGTATACACTTAAAATACACTTCATGGGAGCAAACTAAGTGATTATTTAAAAAAAAGATTTGATCTGGAGACCTAAAGATATGTTTAACAAGCTTATTGTTATGTATAAATGAGAACAGAAGGCACAATAGTGACCAAAATTTTAATTATGGCTTTGGTAAAAAAATTCTTCAAAGTAAAAAAATGTTTCCCCTAAAACTACAAATTTGTCTAAAATATGACTTAGCACCCTATAAATATGCCAAAAGGACAATAAAAATCAAGGTCTTTAAAAAGTTAAGCTATCAGAAGTACACACATGAAACATTAACTATGTTTATAGAAGTTAAAGACATTATCCCAATATTGGCACATGTTATTTTTAATATAAAAATAAATTGCTATTAAAATCTAAGTTCAGACTGCCTAGATATATTAACATATTTAAGAGCAGTTGTATATGGCAAGTCAAACACCATGTAAATAAGAACATTCAAATCTGTATAGTATGAATTATAGGCCAAAACCAACTTTTCCTCAGTGCTAATTTTTGTTCAAACTCCATTCAGAGCTATGTACAGTAATTATTGTCACGGTCAAGGTCATTGTGAACTTGCATGGCCGAGTGACGGCTAATTAATCAAATAGTGTAGTTTAATTTAATTAAATCACAAAAATCATAATCTTTTTTATTATGCACTGAATATGTGCTATAGGTTGGACTATACCAAGTCAAATCCCATAGGCGACCATGTTAACGTTTGTGTTTAAAAACACTATATGCAATATATCAACCAAACTGTGACCCATAAATATCAGTACTACAACCCCTACCTCAAAGTATTAACTGCAGAAAATGGTACCTTTCATGGCTCATTTTCGGTATAACCAGATGTTTCTGCAACACCCCTAGTTTCGCACAAAATTTTAGTACTTTTTTTTTACAGGTACCCCATACATGTTCCAAGCACAAGGCTACTTGACACGGTGGTACTACATCAAATAAAATTGCATACATTTTTAGCCCAGATGAAACTAATTTTTTTTACAACCAACACACTCACATTTATAACCAATCACAGGACTTGTGGTGTTAACTTCTCTATCAAAAGTTCGGTACACCTCGAACTTCGACCCAGCCGGAAATTAATTGGTATAGTGCAACCATTAGTAAAATTGTATTTACTTAAAGTAGGGCTAGTGAATTGTTAATCATGGCTAGTTAAATTTTAAAATCACTGATCCCATGACTAGTGGATTTTTAGGATAGGTAGGACCTTGTTTCATAGGGACTGTCCTGAGTTTGGGGTTATTGTAAGATGCTTACAATGTTTCCGACTAGTAAAGGTTTTTTTGTGGCTAAAAGTAGGCCTACACATTAAAATAATATCTAGCAGCCCTGTGAGTGTGTACTTTGAATGTAAAAATCAGTCTGCCATGAGACACTGAATGGAATACGTAGATTCAGCCCTAGGGCTCAGTCATCTTAGGTGTTGATAAATGATGATATTGGGGGATTGATTTCAACTTATTTTCATGCTTATATCCAATTAAGGTTCAAGCATACTGTCCTTGCACACACCTCGGCTATCTGGGCTGTTTGTCCAGGACAGTGGGTTAGTTGTTAGTCGTTTAGTGGTTAGTGAGAGAGAAGAGGGTGTAGTGGCCTTACACCTACCCATTGAGCCCTTAAGAACTTGCTCTGTGTTGGAGCCAGTACCGGGCTGCGAACCCTGTACCTACCAGCCTGTAGTCCGATGGCTTAACACTGCACCACTGAGGAGTGTGGAAGGCAAAATAGCACATTTAGAGACTTGACAAGATGTATGCAATTGAATTATCTCCATCTGTTTTTGATGCTGATTATTTTATTTTTGTAGTGTCGGAATCTCTGAACAAGCTGGGTCAACAGAGCGAGGCGTACATGTCTCTACAGTGGTGTCAGCACTGCATCAAGACAAAACCTGACCTGTTCCTGTGCACGCCAACACCCACAGACACTACACCAGCCCTGTCGCAGCTTCGATCAAGGGAACCAACTCTAGAGGCCAAGCTCTCTAATGGTAAAATAAAATTGATAACTAGAAGAATGTTTAAGAGGGATGAGAGAGGAATTTTAGTAGTTTTGCTTTAAATGCAGAAATGTTGTAGTGTTGACGCTCCTAACCTAAAAGTTGTTTACTATCATGCTCGTTATATTGTAATTCTTTATAAGATTTATTTTAATTTTTATGAATCTGTGTTTAGAATCTTCATTTCCATATGCAGTAGAATCTTGTTGGGTTGAACCCAGAAGGGTTGATTACACTGCAATGTTTTTCTCCTTTTTTTTTCA
The DNA here is from genome assembly GCF_016097555.1 of Gigantopelta aegis. Lineage (NCBI taxonomy): Eukaryota > Metazoa > Mollusca > Gastropoda > Neomphalida > Peltospiridae > Gigantopelta > Gigantopelta aegis. The sequence goes on from NC_054700.1 coordinate 46,776,075, forward strand.
TCAGCATTATATTGTTTTCACCTTCTCTCGCAGAATACATATCCCTTTTTAAGGAAATTGAGTTGTACTTCAATTTCACTTTTTCTTTTTCTTAGTATTTTGTTCGTGGTTCATCGGCAGACTTGTGCGTTTGTTGGGCATCCCCGACGTCGAGGGCCACCAGACGAAATGCATCAACATCATCATACAGCTGCTTCAGATGATTCTGTCCCGCGATTTCCACATCTTCCGACAACTGACGGCTGAGCTTGTTGGTGCTCTGGGAGGTGCGTAGTTTCACAGATCGGACAATAAAAAAGATCAGTTAAAAAATAATTTTGAGGGCTTAAAATTAAGGATACCAATTGCAACAATTAATACAGTTTTGTCTATCAGGCAGGAGTTTTGTGAATGTCTATGAATGTTGCTCTTCATTTCAGATCTGGTTCAGATCAGTGAGAAGCTGTGGGAGACACCGGCTGCTGGTTCTCAGGTTCTAGACAAGTTCCTGGTGTCCGTGGATGACCTGCGCGAGAGTCTCATTGATGCGGTACGTGATATTGTAAATCAGGGATGATGGTTTTACAGATTTATCCACAATTCCAGATTTGTAATCTTCTGTTCAATGTGTGTTTGGCGGGACGTAGCTCAGTGGTAAAATGTTCGCTTGATGCGCGGTCGGTCTGGGATCGATCCCCTTCAGTGGGCCCATTGGGCTATTTCTCGCTGCACCCAGTGCACCACGACTGGTATATCAAAGGCCGTGGTATGTGTTATCCTCTCTGTGGGATTGTGCTTTTAAAAGATTCCTTGCTGCTAATCGAAAAGAGTAGCCCATGGAGTGGCGACAGCAGGTTTCCTCTCTCAATATCTGTGTGGTCCGTAACCATATGTCCGATGCCATATAACCGTGTTGAGTGCGTCGTTTAATAAAACATTTCCTTCCTTCTACAAATTATCACTCTACGTTGTTCAGTGTTTTCAGATTTTCCACTATGTTCTGCCAGGGCCCCCATGTCTGATGGGACTGGGAAAATTAGTGCAACTAAATCATAGTTGGGATAGCCTTTAGACACTGAGTTGAAATTTGGTGTATAGTTTTATCATGTACAGATCAAGTTTGACTTTCATGGTGATTTACATATTTTTGACAGTTATAACTCGAGAACTTAGAAGATAGGAATATTTGTTGAGCCTGATATAAGACATTTATTGCTTTAGCAGTACTCTCAGAACGCTTGTTTTAGTAAATATTTGTGTTAAACCAGAGTTACTGAGAGACGCTGATTTCACTGAGCTTGTCTTATTTCAGACATCCGACCAGGATCAGGAAATCAGTGTGGTTGAAGTCAAACTCTTTGTGCAAGACACAGACCAGTGTGAACGTCTGCAGCTTGGAATCACGTAAGTGTGGATGTCGGGGACAACCAGAGACCTCGACAAACTTGTGTACTTTTATTAAAATGTTATATTTTAACAGAACAATCATCAGTAACAGGTGTAAATGTCAGGGACAACCAGGGTACTTAACAAACACCTGTTGTTTTATTAATATGTTATATTCTAACAGAACAATCATTAATAATAGGTGTAGCGAGTTGATTATTCTCTTTATTACCCATTGTCAATTTTGACTGATTTTTAATGTAAAATTTCCTCTGCAGTCTACATCAGAGCCATCAGCCATTACGTCATATAATCTTACATGCATTACATGACGTAATGTAAGTGACATCATAGCATAACAGCGTTCTTTTTGCAGGAAAATGTTTACAATACAAAATAATACAACTGTATTTGCATTAAAAAATTATTATTTTTATATATTACTAAAGCCGTTGCTTATGAAAATATAATATTTCATGTTTACAAAACAAATGAGTCAATTTTTTTCTGTAACTCTTTGTAGATTGTATAACGTATGTGTAATCTGACTCATGAATGGAAACATTATATGAATGAAAGTGAAATTCTGGCCATGGCAAGCAAGCAACCAAATGTCATGATTTTTAAGCCAGCCAATCAGTGGCTGTAGAAGCAATCTGCACACTGCAGAGATCGAAAAAAATATTATCCCGTATATTTGAGCCCATATGGGTAATAAAATATAGCATTTTGTTTGCAGTACAGAAAGGAGCTGATTACAATAAATGTGATTGAGTCACCCCATTTCAGAGTATCCACCTTGCTCTTGTCTGAAATGTCTATCAATCTGTATGTAGTTCTTCCTCTGTGTAATTTCAGTAAAGTTATTCAAGTGCTGATAACTGATATTTCCATGATGGATGTTCATCAGCTTCGCATTGTGTGGGGATGTTTGTGCTGCCATCTAGAGTTTGGTGAATGCGATCTCAAAGTTGTGAGTAATAACTAACAGACAATGAGTACACATGTATATATATATCACTGAAATATGTCAAAACACCACATTTATCTGAAAGTTTAGGTTAGAAAACCCCCACAAAACTCTGTAAAGGTCAGGCAACAGAATGTTTTAAAACTGGCCTAGGTTGTACAAAAACATTCAGGTAATGACCATAAAGGCATTCAAGTTAGATTTGTTAAACTTGAAATTTTTATAACAGAGCTAGAATTTTTATAAAATCTACTAGCCATTGGATCTGTGATTTAAAACATTTACTAGCCACAATTAAAAATTCACTAGCCCTACTTTACTTTAAGTTAATGCAAATTTACTAAATAATAATAATAATCAGATATGTCACCTAAAGAGGGAGATAGAGCTTAAAAACACTAACATTGGGGGGTTGGGGTGGGGGGCAGGATATTCATGTTTACAAAATACTTAACTGCAACATTTGACCCCCCCCCCCCCAAATGGGAGTGGGGCTACCATAATCTAGAAGACCTGTATAATAATAGCCATAAATATTTAACACTGCATAATGAGGAGAACGCCTCTCAGAATTGAAAATATTAGGAAACCAATTTCCTTTTTGCGTAACCCATCATGACCATGTAAATGATATCCTAAATTTAATGCATGATTGAAAAATAGATTATAAATGCAAAACTAGACTTGTGTGAACAAAATGATCATTTGCATAATTTTTAGAGGCCTGAAGGAAGCAATTTAAACAAAAGGGACTCTAAATGGTCCAAGTACATTCTCAAGATAGTTTGACCATTGTTTACAGAGTTATGGCCCTTGAACTTAGGAGATACACAAATTTGTTGGGCCATGTAGGCAACATGTCTTACTTTAGCAGTAGTTTCAGAATGCTTGTTTAGTATTATGGTGTGCTTCTACCTATGATGTACAAGCAATTGATTATTGTTATTTTTTAGACTTCACTTTCGGTTTTGGCGACCATCATTCACGACAGTGGTTTCCCATTGTTGGATATCATGGAGTATTTTCTGTCCTGTGTGGAAGCACTGATAAAGTTACTGCTCTCTGGATGTCGAGGGTTAGACACAAAGCAAGTATTTTGTTTTATATTAGCTAAGACAAAAAAAGTTTAGTAATAAGCGTCAGTATCCTGGAGTAATCAGTCACGCACCTAAGAACAAACAGTAAACACATGTAATCGAATATTATTTACTTAAATAGTTGGTTCTTTGCCGTATATAACACAATATTTGTTATTAATATCTGCTGCCTAGTTCATTTGCCAAAACCAGTTTTTAAATAGAACCCACTTTTGGCGTACTCTGTAAAATGTAATGAATAGTCGCGCACTCCAGTCTTGTTACATGTTCGGCAATTTCTGTCTCTGGACCCTTATATTTATTATTAGAGAAAACTGACTTTTCACTGATGAAAAAACAAATGATGTTAATAGACATATTCTGTTAATGGACCAGGAAATGTTTTATCATACAGTTAATAAATGTGACGTAATTGGTTTACACATTTAAAAATGTGACGTGCGCAACTATTGATTACACTACGATATAAGTAACAGGAGATTTTCAATGCAAAATTAAATGCATAATAATCACATCATTGAATGTATCTTACATAAGAACAATGCAGTAAACACCAAATTGCTAAACCTTTTTGTCCGAGTATATTTTATGTCTATCAGTGATCAGTTTGTTTTGGCTCTACCGATATGATTATCGAACATAAAAATCTAATTTAAATTGTCATGGAAAATTTTAACTGTAATTGTTCCTATAGTTTGGATTATAAAGTTGATAAAAATATGTTTTTATCGTCTGTAACGCAATTTGTTATTACACAGCTGCAGTCGCAAAAAAATCCTTATCACCATTCTTGCCAAAAAGCAATTTTAATGCAGGATTTTCAATACTTTCTTTCTAAGTTAAATGTTGTTTACTGGAAATGAAAACATATGTAATGTCATCTCCTAATATTTGATTACAACTTGGCAAAACATTTCTTTTTCTTATACTTTTAACTTTATAATATGATGAAGTTCACCTTTAATTCACAGTTAACAGTGAGTGTCTGCTTCTTCAAGACTAGAAAATTAACTACGGTAGTGAAATACTTTAAATTTTTTAATTTTCTCCTTCTTTTTTTGTGTTTTTTAAAGGAACGTGATACTTTTGGAGGAGAAGTGTGCAGACCTGCTTGGTGAGCTTGTGTCGTGTGATGAGAAATCTCACGAACTCTACCACCTGTCGGTCGCCCAGGCTGAGAACATGCTGCAGTATCTGTCAGACCACAGCGTACAGTTTGGCTTCACTAAACTACAGACAGGTATGGCCAGTGGCATAGCATGGGTGGGGCCACTGGGGCGGTTGCCCTAGGCGCAAAATTCTGGACTGGTGGAAGGGACTCGGGGAGTGCTAAAGATCCACTGGTTAGGGGCACAATACTTACCTTGTCCCAGGTGCTGGCAACCCACCCTACTGGGTATGGCATAACTATACTGATGGAAAGAAATTCTCTGACCACAGTGTACAGTTTGGCTTCACTAAACTTCAGACAGGTATCGCATAACTACTGATGGAAAGAAATTTGGTATAAAACCAATGCTATCTCTCTGACCACAGTGTACAGCCCGGCTTCACTCTAAACTACAGACAGGTATGGCATAACTATACTGATGGAAAGAGATTCAGTATAAAACCAATGCTATCCGACCACAGTGTACAGTCCGACTTCACTAAACTACTAAACTTCAGACAGGTATGGCATAACTATACTGATGGAAATAAATTCATTATAAAACCAATGCTATCTCTCTGACCACAGTGTACAGTTTGACTTCACTCAAAACTACAGACAGGTATGGCATAACTATACTGATGGAAAGAGATTCAGTATAAAACCAATGCTATCTGTCTGACCACAGTGTACAGTTCCCCGACTTCACTCTAAACTGCAGACAGGTATGGCATAACTCTACTGATGGAAAGAAATGTGGTATCAAACCAATACTATCAGAAAAGAGTGACTGCAGCCAAAACCCTCATCAGTGGTCTCAGGAAGTTGAACGTGTTACTGACATTCAGTCTCACATTACATCTTTGTATGGTCTACAGATGCTAATAGCAAATGAAATTTGGTTTACAGTGCTAAGTGCTCTCTTATGTTTTTTCCTCAGGATATTTATTCTACATCAACACATTTGTAAAAATGAATCTGATTGGATCTCTGTTGACATGTGAAGTAATAAAACCTGCCTCTTATCAGCCAGAGGTTTTATTATTATTATTATTTTTTTATAGTCGAATTACAGGTGTTTTATAATGACATAATAAAGACAATTTCACTAGGGTACATATTACATACGGAATTAGATAAATATTGTATCATTGTAAAGTCAGAACTCAACAAATTCCTTACATAAGCTTTATTTGTACTTGAGAATTGATATTATGCTTCTGTTTTAGAACTACTATTCTTGCCCACTGGACAGGCTTATCCAGCTTTTGCACAGTTATAGAAAAATCTGTCTGACCCTAGGGCTAGATAAATCTGTCTGACCCGAGGGCTAGATAAATCTGTCTGACCCGAGGGCTAGATAAATCTGTCTGACCCGAGGGCTAGATAAATCTGTCTGACCCGAGGGCTAGATAAATCTGTCTGACCCTAGGGCTAGATAAATCTGTCTGACCCGAGGGCTAGACGATTTCTACATACACGTGACATCATAACTCATGTTTTACGATGATTGACGTCATATTTCACGTTGTATCATTGTTTTAAAAATATATAGATTCTACTAATGGTTCGGCCACCCAGCACCTGATACTGGGTCACCTAATGTTATCAGCTGGTGACATTTGTAATGGTTATTCTTACTGAGAAGCAAACAACTTGTTATTAAAATTCAACCAGAACCACTTGAAATTAGAATATCCCCTAAATGACAGAGTTTTTATCCAAACCATCTTCTTTTTTTCTTTTTTTTAAACAATTTATTTCTGTTTTGAAGCAAAGCTTGGAAGAAGTCTTTCCGTTTTTGTGTGTCATTTGATGCGGAAGATGCCTGACAGTTTGCTCAAAGTCTACAAGCCGCTGAGAAACCAGCTTGTATCGTCTTTCCTCGAGGCCGTTGGGTCGACAACATCAGCTGAGGTATGCAGGTTTTATCAGCTATGTTCCTAGGCCCCAATAATCGGCACCATTCCCTACCAAGGCTAACTTGTTTTTTATTCCCAATTTTGGAGTAAAAAAGTCCCAATCAAAATGTGGGGAAGTGCATATAAAATATTCATTGCTGCTAATAGAAATTTTTTGCATGTTTCCTCTAAAGACCGTTTCAGAACTAACAAATGTTTGCATGTTTCCTCTAAAGACCGTTTCAGAACTAACAAATGTTTGCATGTTTCCTCTAAAGACCGTTTCAGAACTAACAAATGTTTGCATGTTTCCTCTAAAGACCGTTTCAGAACTAACAAATGTTTGGCATGTTTCCTCTAAAGACCGTTTCAGAACTAACAAATGTTTGGCATGTTTCCTCTAAAGACCGTTTCAGAACTAACAAATGTTTGCATGTTTCCTCTAAAGACCGTTTCAGAACTAACAAATGTTTGCATGTTTCCTCTAAAGACCGTTTCAGAACTAACAAATGTTTGCATGTTTCCTCTAAAGACCGTTTCAGAACTAACAAATTTTTGCATGTTTCCTCTAAAGACCGTTTCAGAACTAAATTTTTTTTGCATGTTTCCTCTAAAGACCGTTTCAGAACTAACAAATGTTTGCATGTTTCCTCTAAAGACCGTTTCAGAACTAACAAATGTTTGCATGTTTCCTCTAAAGACTGTTTCAGAACTAACAAATGTTTTGCATGTTTCCTCTAAAGACCGTTTCAGAACTAACAAATGTTTGCATGTTTCCTCTAAAGACCGTTTCAGAACTAACAAATGTTTGCATGTTTCCTCTAAAGACCGTTTCAGAACTAACAAATGTTTGCATGTTTCCTCTAAAGACCGTTTCAGAACTAACAAATTTTTGCATGTTTCCTCTAAAGACCGTTTCAGAACTAACAAATTTTTGCATGTTTCCTCTAAAGACCGTTTCAGAACTAAATTTTTTTTGCATGTTTCCTCTAAAGACCGTTTCAGAACTAACAAATGTTTGCATGTTTCCTCTAAAGACCGTTTCAGAACTAACAAATGTTTGCATGTTTCCTCTAAAGACCGTTTCAGAACTAACAAATGTTTGCATGTTTCCTCTAAAGACCGTTTCAGAACTAACAAATGTTTGCATGTTTCCTCTAAAGACCGTTTCAGAACTAACAAATGTTTGCATGTTTCCTCTAAAGACCGTTTCAGAACTAACAAATGTTTGCATGTTTCCTCTAAAGACCGTTTCAGAACTAACAAATGTTTGCATATTTCCTCTAAAGACCGTTTCAGAACTAACAAATGTTTGCATGTTTCCTCTAAAGACCGTTTCAGAACTAACAAATGTTTTGCATGTTTCCTCTAAAGACCGTTTCAGAACTAACAAATGTTTGCATGTTTCCTCTAAAGACCGTTTCAGAACTAACAAATGTTTGCATGTTTCCTCTAAAGACCGTTTCAGAACTAACAAATGTTTGCATGTTTCCTCTAAAGACCGTTTCAGAACTAACAAATGTTTGCATGTTTCCTCTAAAGACCGTTTCAGAACTAACAAATGTTTGATATCCAGTAGCCGATGATCAATACATCATTGGTGTTGTTCAATAAAACAAACTTGTATGGTCTTGACCTGTTAATCAGTCGGTAATGTAAGAAAGCATAAATAAATATTGTTGTTTTTATGGTTTACAATATTGTTTTTGATTGCTACTAAAATACATCAGATATTTCAGATTTATCATTCCAGTCAGTGCTCCCAACGTGTGTAGCAAAAGCTGTGGTATGTACTATCCTGTCTGGGATACTGCATGTAAAAGATCCCTTGCTGCTAATTGGAAAGAGCAGCCCATAGTGTGGTCCTTAACCATATTTTTCGACACCATATAATGTTAAGTAAAAATGTGTTAAGTATGTTGTTTAATAAAACATTTCTTTGTTCCAACATTTCAGTTCATAGTGGCACCGTTGTGTGATCTGATAATAAGGGAGATACAGGAGTCCGTTTCTGTAGGGAAGGCCGGAGCAGTTGACGTGGCAGCCAGTGGTGCTGATAACAAGGATGGCAGTAGTCAAAACAAGATGACGTTGTTGTCACAGGCAAAGAGAAAAAGGTGTGAAATCTGCTTTATCTCGCCTTCATGTAAAATTCTTTAATCTCATTGGTTGTTTGCCGTTGGACAAATCCCTTATCCCCCTGTGGGCGGAGCCAAATTCTCTTATACCCCGTCTGTAATTTCCAACAGTTTCCAGCCACCCTAGTTAATGCTAAAGCAATAATTAGATTATAAATAACATTGATAATCAATCAAGTATACATAATTAATTTTATTTTTACTATAAAATACACTATTTCAATACTTTTAAAAGCTGCAATGTTGAACTCGGCCACCTAATTATGGTCGTGGTGTTATTGTATTAATGCGCGATTAGCAACAGTTGTTTTTTTGTTTTTTATTTTTAATATATATATTTTTTTACTACATACATTTCTGATATATAAAAAAGTGTTTTTTTTTTTTAATTTTTATTAATATCTGTTTCAGACAATTTCATATTAAAACATTTGAAGTTAAAAACTCGTTTATCGATGGAACTATTTTTCGTCACTGGCAAGTGGTTTTGTTCGCGTCCGCGTGGTACGGCTCCGTTAATAAATTGTTAACAATTATTGTCTGGCGTTATTTTGATTATTTGGCTATATGGTTTAACATGTCGGCAAGATAAATTCGTTGTAGAAGCATCTCTCGGGGTATATGGCTTTTTATGTACCCTCTGTGTGTTCTTTTACCCCCTCGCCTTCGGCTCGGGGTAAAAGAACACACAGAGGGTACATAAAAAGCCATATACCCCTTGTGATGCTTCTACAACTTATATTGTCCATCTCTTTTTTAAAAAACATTTTGAAACATTCTTGTAAAGTTGGGGTGCAGTGTCGTGGTAAAGTGTAAGCTTGATGTGCGGTCGGTCTAGGATCGATCCCCGGTGATGGGCCCATTGGGCTATTTTTTATTCCAGCCAGTGCTCACAACTGGTATATTAATGGCTGCGGTATGTACTGTGCTGTCTGTGTGATGGTGCATATAAAAGATCCCTTGCTACTAATGGAAAAATTTAGCGGATTTCCTATCTGAGATTATATGTTAAAATTACCAAATGTTTGACATCCAATAGTCGATGATTAATAAATCAATGTGCTTTAATAGTTAGTGTTAGGTTCGGAAACATGCAGAAATATTGAAAGATAGTTACAAACTTTCTTCTGTTATACAATTTATTCTCTTTTGATTAAACAACGTCGCTAAAAACTTTATGTTATCATATATGCTGTATTTTTCACACCACTGTTACATACTTTCTTTTCAGAAAATTAACTAAAGAAACTCCACCTGAAGTCGACAACCAGGTGAAGATGCCAACCTTCATAAAGTTACTTGAGAAAGTGAAGAATGTGCTCAGTGACAAACAGGTAGGACTAGGTTCGTTTTACCTCCTTCAGTCTTCGCGCCACGAAAGACGAGTAACCACTCCCACTCCCCTCCACTCTGGAAAGTTTTAGGATAGTGGCAGATTGATTGCCTTGCAATACAGTAACTGTTTTGAATACATTTTGTTTGAGGGGCGGGATTTAGCTCAGTAGGTTGAGTGCTCGCTTGAGGTGCTTGCATCACAGGATCAAACCACCGCGGTGGATACATTCAGCGGATTAGGTTGTTTCTCGTTCCAACCAGTATTCCACAACTGGACAAAAGCTGTGGTATATGCTTTTGTTTCTGTGAGAAAGTGCGATACCAGTGCGAAAGTGAGATATTGGGCTAAAATTTTGTGTATAACTTCACTATGTACTGGTACAGGTCAAGTTTGACTTTTCATGAAGATTTACCTATTTGTGATGGAGTATGGCCCTTAAACTTAGGAAATGTGAAAATTTGTTTTCCGGACTTTTTTCTTCAGAATTACTTGAGATATTGAGCTTAATTTTTGTGCATTTGTTTATCACATACTATTACAGATCAAGTTTGACTTTCATGGCGATTTACCCATTTTTAATGGAGTTATTGCCCTTGAACTTGGGAGATGTGAAAGTTTGTTTTCCAGATTTTTGCAATGCCTGGAGATATCAAAATGAAATTTTGTACATAGCTTTACAGATCAAGTTGAAGTTTCATGGTTATTTACCCACTTTTCAGAGTTACGGCCCTTGAATTTAAGAGATACAAACAAATTTTGTTTGACCAGGTAGGAGACATCTATTGCTTTAGCAGTACTCTCAAAAAATTCTTGTTAGTAAAGGTAATACCTCTTTCCTTATTATAGGCCTCAAAGTAAGTTGAGAACGGTCGTTCATGTTACCGGGACGTTACCACATATCAAGAAGATGGAGAACAGTATTTTGTTCTCCATAAAATGTTTTGAACAAAAATTTCAACCTAGATTTTTTATCAGTTGTATGCTGTTTAAATATAAATTACCGATAAATTTATGGTAACCTGTACACCTGTTACGAGACACTATGCTTATTTTGATGCTCTGTTATTGTCTTAAATTCGGCCAAAGATGTGTTTGAAACGATGCATGGACTGACATTGACAAGATGTTTGTGTTTGTAGGCGAGGGAAACGCTGTTCACTCTGGAGGCAGTTAGTCTTCTGATAGCTGTGTCTGTGAGGTGTGTCGTTATGTCTCGCAAAAGATCGTTCGCTACCAGGTGAGTTACATACTTGTTATTAACACAAGTGTAAAAAATAAAACAACCCATCCAAAAAACCAAAAACCCAAAAATCCACAGTTGTAATGATGTTTTCATGTCGGTCTAACTTGACAGGTCCATGTTTACCTGCCTTCCATATTTTCTAAGAAGATTTTCTGATGCAGTAACAAAAAAGTCTGAAAAATACAGGCACATGTTTGTTGTCAGTACACTATGTTTATTGACAAAATATGCACTTTGTAAAAGAAGTTTCTTTTTAATAAATATGGGCTAAATCTATCAATTACAAAAAAAACTCGCATTGATCATAGTTGAAATATTTCTACACTTAAACAATTTTAAAAATAATTCCTTGTTTAAATCATTTTTTTTTTTTTGTAAGTTAATAAATTATATATATTTTTTTATTATGGTGTTGTCTATCTATATACTTTTCACTTATTACTGCATGTTAAAGGAAATCCTTGACCGAGCCGTATCTGCATTAGCAATTCATATAGGATCATCAAACATCGTATGTAAGTACAATTTGGGATTGTGGTGTGTCGCATATGATAACTAGGTCACTGTGACCTACTTTTGATGGTTATAGCATCGGTACTTTTGTTAACTTATTGAAAAGTACCACTGCAGCAAAATGTCATGTACAAAATTCTGTTTGACATCACCCGAATATGCTTGATTCTGTCATACTAATTGTATCCCAGGTTCTGTGAGCTGTCCTCGTGGATCAGTCGCCCAATGACCAGGCAGATCGTGGACATTTGGAAACAGTGTTTGTACAAGTTCACCACGTTAGCCAGTGACATAAATAACGGCTTTTGGTCGATCGTCAAGTCAGCTGGTTCAATTCTGGCAATTCAAGGTATGGACGACTAATGGCTCACAGTATGTTTTTAATATTGTCTTGTTTTTAGATTAAGTAAAATAAAATATTTCTACAATGAACAGCACATTTTTTTTATTAAAATGTTAAGAAATGGAATGTTTAAATAATAAGAAAAGATATTCATGTTTTTTTAATAACCATTAATGAAATATGTTACTTACTGTTTGTGTTACATGCCTATAGTCCATCCCAGCCTCCATGTAAGCTTGGCACATACATTACCATATTCAGTGACCAAGTAAAAAATTTGGTTATAAGAGGTTCTCTTCTGTACCGATATTTAAAAAAAGGCAGCGAAAAACATCTGATTTTTAGGGAATTCCGGTTTACAGAGAGTCCGGTTTTGAGAGGTTTCACTACATTATTTTTTGTAAATAATTTCAGTTTGATTTGATGTAAGATGAAAAGTAAGTGTTTTGGAAATAACAACCAAAAAACACTATTTTTGTGTGCAATTTAGAAAACAATCAGCTCAGAAATAAATAACTTGTAGTAAATACCATAGTAAGAAATCAGCATTCCCTGTGGGATGTACTATATGTAATATATGATCCAAATCATAAAATACTATGAGACAATAGTATGTGCGATGATTTCTTCAGGTCCTTGATAGACCTTAAGCACCCTTTAACTGTCATAAAATAAATGTTTTATCATTATAGTAGAGCTGAATAGATTTAAAGCTGCCTCCATTTAAATCAGTCAACAAAACGTTTGTCATACTTCTTCATTGTGTAATAATCCCTGTATTATTCTGATTTCACTGTTTAATTTTTGTAATATGTTTTATCAACCAGATGCCGGTGTCACTTATTTTATTTTGTAATATCTTTTATCAACCAGACTACACAGTTGCTGATTCCGAACTGTTCACAGATCTCGCCTGGATTGTCTCCATCCCATGGCTTCCGGTGAGTGGTGTTTCATACAGTCGAGTGTTTTTGGCTTGAGCCTGAATCATTTTATTGTTTTAGGGTTTTTATATGCCCATCTATGATGGGTCGTATTATGGTATGACATTGTCCGTCCGTCCTTACGTCCATCTGTTAACTTTTTCTTGTCCGGACCATATCTTGTATACAGATGTATACAGGACCATCAAACCTCACATGTATATCATTGAACAACTTATGATGGCGGTGTGTCATGTACTATTACTAGGTCACTGTGACTTACTTTTCACGGTTGACTGCACATAACAGTAAATTCTTGTCCAGATCATATCTGGCATACAGGACCATCAAACCTCACATGTAGGAACAACTTGGGATGGCGGTGTGTTGCGTACTATTACTAGGTCACTGTGACCTACTTTTCACGTTTGACTGCATATAACAGTAAATCCTTGTTCGGATCATATCTTGCATACAGGACCATCAAACCTCACATGTAGGAACAACTTGGGATGGTGGTGTGTTGTGTACTATTACTAGGTCACTGTGACCTACTTTTCATGGTCGACTGCACATAACAGTAAATCCTTGTCTGGACCATATCTTGCATATTGATGAATACAGGACCATCAAACCTCATGTGTAGGAACAACTTGGGATGTTGTGTGTCACATACTATTACTAGGTCACTGTGGCCTACTTTTCATGGTCTACGGCACATAACAATAAATCCTTGTTCTAAGTAGGCTACCAAAGACAAGTTTATATAAATTTTAATAATTAATATTCAATTTTTACTATAATGAGGAACGGTGGTGTGGTACTTATTTAAAATCATTATAATGATGCAATAAACATTGTATTTTCATTAAACATAAGTAAAATCTCATTACGGACATCGTGTGAAATATACCAGAATTATACCCTTTTCCGTGAGTAACTTTATGTCAATGTCAAACAACATTTTTTAATTGTACAAAAATAATTTCTTGAAGTGTACCCTTATAACCAACATTTTACTGCACAAACATACAAAATTAACTGACACAAGTATGTTTATACAGTTAATTGGTCTTTTCGTTGTCTTGCTGTGACATGTGATTTTAACATGCATCGTCACGATCGTGTGTATCGCTGTCAACTCGGGAGTCTGGCAGTTCAGATTCGTCATAGTTGCATTATGTAATCCAGTGGGAAGACATTTTACAATTCAGAGGTGTTATTAGAACTAAATTGGATAGTTTTATATATGGCAACACTGAATGTCAATACACAGCCTGTTGAATTAGCGGTAACACGCTTCGTAGTCATTACGATGACAACAAACATTATAATAACACGTCATTTTATAAACTCCATGTGCTTTTTGAACAATATAAATAGGCTATCCCACAATTCTCACTTCGGCAAAGGTTAAACAGTCGGGACAATTCGGTTTGTTACATTTTCAGAAACCGAAAGTAGTCAACATTTTCCGAATGAGAAAAAAAGGCAGAGTTACTTCCCTTATGTTATTTTGACAAAAGAAGATCGATTTTTTTTTATGCTTACTAAAATGTCATTTAAAAGTAGAAATTGTCCTCCCGCACAGGAGAAAGAAGATTTGATCAAATACCGGGAGACTCCCGCAGAATCCGGGAGGGTTGACAGGTCTGCGTAAAAATCTTTTACAAAATATCTTCTTTTAAAACTGAAACAGTGATTTTCAAATAATATCCGGTGTAAGGGTAAAAGGACTGCATTATGAAATATCTGTTACGTTAACTGATGTGAAAATACTTGTTTGCTTTACAGAAATGTCCAATATTCAAGCATTTGAGAATCATAAAAAGCAATATTTTATAAATTTAAACACTTGAAATTCAAGGACTTTTCAAGGTTTGTGTATTTGGTCAAATTTATTTTTCTTAACTAAGACTTTTTTTATAAATCACTTGAAAGAAACCACATTCCAATTTCTTTGTCATTTTGTTGTAGAATGACCCATCGTGGCTTGACTTGAAGCCTGCCGGTTCAAAAGAAATCGGAAAACTTAGCACTGCACTGTCTGAGAAAATAGGTAATATATTCGAATCTCAGTTCATATAATAAAATATCACTTCCAGTAGCAGTCTCAGTATAGACATTTTAGCTATCATACTTGTAATTTTTGTTTGCTTTTATTGTTTTTACTGGTACCACTAATGTTCTCTAATTTCATCTCTAATTTTGATTACTCTTTTGTTGTAATTTTAAGAACTTAAAAACGATCACCTACTGTAAAAATTAATACTGGACTTTCTCTTTAAGTTTAAGTTGTTACATGTTTTCACTTTATATTTACATTAATATTTTGAATTTAACCATGCCACATGACTACCTGCATGTTAACAGGATAGTTAATTTGAAGGTAATCATTTTTGTGGGTTTTTTTTTTTTTTTATTATTTTTAATTTGTTCAGAAGTGTCCATGTCATGTGAATGTCTGCAAGTCCTGTCACGGTTTCCAAAGGAAGTTGCTTCCACATGGAGAATACATATCTTTAAACAAGCTTTTGTGAGTAACACATAGATACAAATCTCTTTAGACTTACTGACATTTCTGAGTTTGCTGCATTGTAAGATGTTTCCGACTATTAAAATATTTCTACGATTAAACTTACATATTGAATATGATTTCTTGTTTAGAATATCAGTGTCTGTGTATTCAATGTGTTTCTGGTTGTCTTAATATTTGTAAGAAGGCCAAACTAGATTTTGTCTTCAAATAAATTTGTATGTATATACGAAGAAACATATTGGAGGAAATAAAATGAAATTTAACCTAGTACTTATATTAGTGTAACAGAAAAATATCAACCTTCACTGAAGGGATTCGAACCACAGACTCTCAGTACGAGAGTCCAGTGCTCTACCAACTGAGCTAATAGGGAAATTCCCACTAGCTACTGCCAGTAGGAGCACTTTATATCAACACTACTACATATTCCCCCCTCAAGTGAAGCTACGTCCCGGAGCTGTGGGCCACAGGCAGTTGAACTGTTACGGGTCCCAACTGGGTTATAATTGTATTCTTGTGTTAAGAACACACCCAGTCCCTACGTGGGCTCCAAATGTAACAGAAAAATATCAACCTTCACTGAAGGGATTCGAACCACAGACTCTCAGTACGAGAGTCCAGTGCTCTACCAACTGAGCTAATAGGGAAATTCCCACTAGCTACCGCCAGTAGGAGCACTTTATATCAACACTACTACATTAGAACGATCAGAATGACGTTTAATGTATAGCCACTAATATTTTATGTAGAAAAATATGTACTGTAAACCGTGAAAAAAATATGTGCGTATAAATTTTGCGTCGTTCGCGTCCAACCTTATGTCGCGAAATTAATACGCACGCACTATTTTCCAGTTTGAAGTGTCCTTAAAGTGATGTCTCGATTTTCTAGTAAACCATAAAGGAAAACACAAACAAAATACAGTCATAATTCAATTTATTGAAAGTTATATTAGAATATTCATTTTACAAAAGGTAACACAAATAAGTTAATAACTGGTAACTAAAACTGATCAGAAACAAAAATATTCAGAAATAATTACTAGTAGTTGTTCCATTTCGCCATCTCATAAACATAAATCTTGAGCGTGTGAATACTAATGTTCGTTTACTTACGAATGTTTTGAATTGCTAACAGATACGTGTACTAGTAATTAAATTAGTCCAGCCTTTCTCCACCCTGTGGTAAAAACTTCACGTTTCCGCTTTATTTCATCAAACACAGAAACAATCCAGTTTGCGTGAATAGGTTTACTATTTACATGTTTATTGAACAAGCTAACATACACTGCGCCTAATTTGTTTTGTTTTGAAATATTTTATTGAGAATAAAATTCACAAAAAGATTCACTCAACAGGCACAGCCTATACACGAGCTCTCCTTGATGGCGACTAGTCGTTAATTGTTTTATGCAACTTCAATCGATGGCGACTAATCGTTTATTGTTTTATCTACCAAAGGGTGTTAACAGTTAACAACTGAAGCTGTGAGTTGTGATTCTAATACAGGTGAGGTGGGTAGGGCCTAATCCCCTCTATAGACTTTGTACCAGGCACAATTGCTTGATGTAGGATAACAGAATATTGATTTACAGACAGTAACTTTATAACAATTACAGTGAGCTGTCTTTATCCACTTTTATTTTAGCTGTCAACGGTCGTTCGCGAAATTTACATGTCGTGAACATGCGCTAAGGTATACATTCGTGAAAAAAACACGTCACAATATTAATACGGTTTACAGTAATTACAATCGTTAAAAAGTCTCTGTTAGTCGATAACATCTTAAAATTGCAGCAAACTCAGGAATGTCTCTTTAACAGTACAAGAAGCTGTAATGCAATGTGGATATTTAGGGGATAATCCTACTATGTTTTCCGATTTGCAGACTTATATTGGTGGTTTTACTGTCGCAAATTTAGTTTTATTGGCGACACGTTATTCTAATTAAACTGTTTGCTGGTTGATTTTAAATAGGAAATTGTCACATTTTTAGTAAGAATAAGCATATAAATGTCAACATCTGGTGACGTCATTAGGCAGCGGCTCGAATATAAATGTGTAATTTGACATATTTAATCAGCTCTCGTGATTAGATAACTACTAATAAAGAATAATATGTTCATTTCTGACATTAAAACGTCTCAGTATTTAATGACTTCTGTATGTAATATGAATGCTACAGAAATTGTCTTTATGACGTCATTACAAAACAACCCTGTTCTTTGCTTTTAAAACCTATGACATATTTCTGCCAGAAAATTTGTGACCGGTATATATCGGTGATTTTACCACCTGAAAATTTTAGTGGAGATCCAATCAGATTCGTTCTTGTGTTGAAATATAATTAAGTTTTTAATAATTTTTCTTTAAAGCTTCATGGCTTAATCCGGTTTTGAAAATTGGTAGTTTTAAGATGTGTGGCATTAAGTATGCTTTATTTCTTCAAGACATCATTATCATTATCATGTGATATTACATTATTGTGTTGGCCTAACAGGAATGTTGTGCAGGAAGTTAAGGAATTATTGCTAAGCTTTAAATTAATATGAAAAAGTATTAGTGATAAAAATTTCATTTCATTTCAACTTATTTTTGTGCTTATATCCAATTAAGGTTCAAGCATACTGTCCTGGGACACACCTCATCTATCTGGGTTGTCTGTCCAGGACAGTAGGTTAATTGTTAGTTGTTAATAAGAGAAAAGAGCATGTAGTGTTTTTACACCTACGTATTGACTTGTTAAAACTTACTCTGTGTGGGAGCCTGTACCGGGCTGCGAACCGAGTATGTACCAGTCATATGCCCAATGGCTTAACCACGACAACACTGAGGCCAGTAGTGATAAAAAAGAGAATTATTTATTTTGGATCATGCAAGTGAAAAGGAAAATTATGCATCCTTGAATAGCTGCAATAATAAAAGATACAAAACAAGCGATATACTCTATTATTTTCGTGTTTTTTTCCCTCATACCAGTGATAAATAGATGAAGACTGGTGTT
This sequence comes from Gigantopelta aegis, assembly GCF_016097555.1. Classification (NCBI taxonomy): domain Eukaryota; kingdom Metazoa; phylum Mollusca; class Gastropoda; order Neomphalida; family Peltospiridae; genus Gigantopelta; species Gigantopelta aegis. Next base: position 46,794,596 of record NC_054700.1, read on the forward strand.
ACCAATATTAATGGCTGAACTACATTATTTTATAACCTGTTTTCTGTTTTCCACAGAAAATAATAATGTTCTTAATGTAACGTTGGCATTGTAGGGAGACTCCTCAAGCCAGGTTCGACTGGCGGCACTGAAATCTTTCCCATTCCTCCTGACAACTCTGGGTAGTCATGGCAACCATCTGATCAATGACCTGATCTGGTGAGTTATATCTTTGACTGAATCGTTCAGTTATGTACAGTTTTCATATGTTGAGGGAGTAAAATGAATGGGTCGAATAACAAGAATATCAGTGAAACCATTTCTATTTGTGCAATTTAGGTTTTACTTTTCTGTTGGTATCAGAAGCCACATATTGTATTTAGTTATATGTTTGTGTGTTAGCTTTGCATCTTAGAAATAGTAGCTAATGATTTAACTCAGTGGTAGAACACTTTTTTGAGGTGCGATGGGCCTTAGGATCAAACACACTAAATGGAGGTGGGGTTTTTCCTATTGTAACTCTCCCTCCCTCCCTCCCTCCCTCCCTCCCTCCTCCCCTCTCTCTCTCTCTCTCTCTCTCTCTCTCTCTCTCTCTCTCTCTCTCTCTCTCTCTCTCTCTCTCTCTCTCTCTCTCTCTCTCTCTCTCTCTCTCTCCCTCCCTCTCCCTCCCTCCACCTCTCTCTCCGTCAGTCTCTGTCTCTCTCTGTCTCTCCCTCCTCCTCTCTCTCCTCTGTCTCTCTGTCTGTCTCTCTCTCTCTCTCTCTCTGTCTGTCTGTCTGTCTCTCTGTCTCTGTCTGTCTCTCTCTATCTCTCTCCTCTCTCTCTATCTCTCTCTCTCTCTCTCTCTCTCTCTCTCTCTCTCTCTCTCTCTCTCTCTCTCTCTCTCTCTCTCTCTCTCTCTCTCTCTCTCTCTCTCTCTCTCTCTCTCTCTCTCTCTCTCCCCCTCTCCTCCCTCTGTCTTCCTGTCTCTCTGTTTCTGTCTCTCCATACCTCTCTCATTCAGTCTTATTCCATCTCTAACTGTCTGTCTGTGGGTCTCTCTCTCTCTCTCTCTCTCTCTCTCTCTCTCTCTCTCTCTCTCTCTCTCTCTCTCTCTCTCTCTCTCTCTCTCTCTCTCTCTCTCTCTCTCTCTCCCTCTCCCACTCCCTCTCCCTCCCTCCCTCCCTCTCTGCCATATAGCCTTAGTTTAAAATGTGCTGAGATGTTGTTACTTGATATTTGCACTCTCATTCGATAACTGAATGTCGGTAGTCATTATTTTATCTGATCTTAAAAATATACACCTCTTCCCAGAACACAAGACAGCAATGACTACATCGCTGTACTGAGCTGAACACTGATATAAGAAATTAAATAGTTGTGGCTTCATCTTCTAATCATTTTATTTCAGTCCTCTGATACATGACAAAGACGTTGAGATTCAAACAACACTGGCCGGTCTTGTTGGTGTCCTTGCTTGTGTTGTTAGCCGTAAAGTTGTCTTTGGGTGGTAAGTTGTTACAGGTTCTAAATTATCAGCAGTTTAAAATAACACAGTATTTCACGCAGGTTCCAGGTTAGGTCCCCATATATGATCATACCAGAATAATAAATTTGAACAGTTTACTAACCACAGTGAAGTAGTATTCACTGAGAAGAAGTTTTCTGGATAATACTTCCATTCTTGATTTGCACAATTCAGGTTCCTGCCATGATCTATTGGAAACACTGAAAGTTAATTCTGTGTTTACGCAAAGTACCGTCAGATGTATTCTTTATCTTACACTTACCATGGAAAAGCATATGTTTGGACAGTCAAACAGGTTAAATGTTGACATTATGAACATTGAAATTAAAAATGGGCTGGTTCGTCTTTTCACCGTCATAATATTGCAGATGAATATAATTTTTATTTGTTCAGGGACGACTTTACCAAGAGTTTTGAGCCAATATACAAACATCAGATTATCAACTGCACTTCTTGTGACCATGTAGAAGGTATGTATATTACATAGTACAGATTTGTGTGTGTGTGTGTGTGCGAGCAAGTGTGCGCGTGAGTAAGTAACCAAGAGGGAAGAAGAGGTAATGAAAATGTGTAGTTGGAGATGGATGGGGAGAAAAGGAGAGCAAAAGAGACAGTCAGAGAGAGAGAGAGAGAGAGAGAGAGAGAAAAGAAGGGAGAGATGGGGAGAGAAAGAGAGAGAGAGAGAGAGAAGAAGGGAGAGACGGGGAGAGAAAGAGAGAGAGGAGGGAGAGACCGACATGATAAGAGAGAGGGAGGTGGAGGAGAGAGTGTTTGTGTGTAAATGAGATTTAATACAAGCTTTTTCCTGATGGGCAGTGGTGTTAGTAAATATAGATGTGTGATGGTGTTGGTAAGGAGTAGTTGGAGGATGTTACAGGTAACAGGAGGAATTTACAACTACAGTGAAACCTCTCAAAACCGGACCCTCTGTAAACCGGAATTCCTTGAAAGCCGGACGTTTTTTGCAGCTTCTTTTTAAATATCTGTACAGAAGAGAACCTCTCTAAACTGAATACCTCTTAAAACCAGACTTTTTAATTAGTCCATGTGGTGTCTGGTTTAGAGGAGTTTCACTGTATATTATGCACTGCCACTGTTGATACATGATCTCTGTATGTGGTTGTAGATAATTCTAAGATGACTTCAGTTCGAGGAGGCCGTATCCAGCCAAAACTGATTCCAGTGGAGCCCAACATGTTCAGTGTGTTTTTCAAACTGCTTGAATCGGATGATGTCAGTTTGAAAAAAGGTTTAATAAACATTTATTGTATCTCATTATTATGAGTCCCCTACCGGTCCAACCGGAAGGAACTATAGGTTTCATCTCCTTCCTTTTGTCTGTCTGTCGCCACTTAATAAAACTGTCCTACGTGTAATTTTCTGGATGTTTTTTTTTCCACAATGTCTCAAAATATTGAGCTGAAATTTTGTGTATAGTTCATCATGTTCTATTACAGATTAAGTTTCACTTTCATTTACCCATTTTTGACAGAATTATGGCCGTTGGAACTCAGCCAGTGCACCACGACTGGTATATCAAAGGCCGTGGTATGTGATATCCTGTCTCTGGGATGGTGCATATAAAAGATCCCTTTCTTCTAATTGAAAAGAGTAGCCTATGAAGTGGCGACAGCGGGTTTCCTCTCTCAATATCTGTGTGGTCCTTAACCATATGTCTGATGATATATAACCATAAATAAAATGTATTGAGTGCGTCGTTAAATAAAACATTTCCTTCCTTCTACACTTCTTTTTTGCAATGCCTTGAGATATTGAACTGAAAGTTTCTATATAGTTTTATCATGTACTGTTACAGATCAAGTTTGACTTTCATGGCGATTTAACTGTTTGTGACAGAGTTATGGCCCTTGATACAGAAATGTGTTGGATGTGGTATTACAGTGTTCGAAGAATGCTTGTTAGAAGAGAAAACCATAGATATTTAATTTCTTATGTCAGTATTCAGCTCAATACAGTGATGTAGCCATTTCTGTCTGTCTGTCTGTATGTATGTCTGTCTGTGTTGGCTCAGACCGTATAGACTTTTATTATATTTTAGCTTTCATTACCAGTCTTAAACAACTGTTCAGTCACATGAAGCCACAAGCAAATCATGCTGCCATCATCACCATGATAACAGAATGCCTGAAGCTGATCAAGGACGAGAATTATTTTGTTCGATTTCAATTCAGGTACGATTATCACATTGCTAGAGTTGCAGAAACAAAAACCCAACTTCATAATATTAAGTTATTTCATGTTTTATTAAACCAAGTGTCACGGGGATTCTATAATACCCGTAACTGAATAAAACACGATTATCAAAATATCTCTCCTAACTGTATATCTATTAGATCTCTCTGTAACAGGCGGTTAAACCCTAGTATGGCTCGTCTCTAGGTATGATCAGAGATACGATCTTATATAAAGTATATATTATTATAGCACTTTTAGCACACTAGAAACACAACAAAACACAATACACTTTGGAATCTGTATTATCCTACGCTGACAAATGTACAGCCGTAGTAGTTAATTAATAACAGCAATAATAACAACCCAGAACTGATCACTTAATTAGTTAATCTCTAGGTGTCTAGTTACACAATATGCGAATCACTTCACCGTTACACCACACCCACACGTGTGATAATTGAGAAACGCTTCTTGGGGAACTTAATTAATAAAGGAATTACAGCTCTATTCCTAACGGGTTAATTTTTAATTAACCCTTAACTACTCTTTCAGTAATCTTGTAACACAGAATTAATACTGGTACCTATCACAATAAAGACAATAACCTACAGTTTACCTAGGTCCTCTAGGATGACTGGCTAAGCTTTATATTACCAAATACTCATATAATGTTAGAACAAAAAGTCTACGATTTACTTCGTCAGATGACCGAAGACACTGTCTAAAGAATATTGGTATAATACAGTATCAAAATATTTAAAGTCACATCAATCACATCACGGTTATACACAGAGCAGAAATGATATTTACCAAAGTCCAAACGGACTAACGTTCCCGGGAAGCTTCCTTTTGCGTTCTCCTCGATATCTCTAAAAACTAGCTATTTATTATAAATCAGAATACGCTTGGGGGTACAAGGCGGTACCTCCCCCTATCATCTGATATTTCCAACGCGACCAAGTGGTATTATTTCTCTCTGATCGTCAGACTTACTGACGCCATCGTCGCCAAATCACGGTTGTAAAACCCGCACTCGCAGAGGTATTACGTAACTACTCGCCACACAGCTGGACTAAGTGCATATTGGAATGCCCGATCGCGCGAAGTATTACGTAACAAGTTGCCCACCTGGGCTACGGGCAATGAAACTGCACACGGCCCTCTAACACAATTAAAATCGCCACAGGCGAAACAAATTTAAGAGCATGTACCGTCACACCAAGTTCTCTTCTTTCAGAGGGACTTGCACAGTTTAACTGAAATCCGAACTTGTTGCCACTGTGCCTTGTAAATCTACCCAAACCTGAACCTAATCCAAACGTTTTTCTATTCCCACACCCATTAGGTTTGGGCATGTCCACCCTGGTTCCAGTCTCTGGTAGTACCAGTGGCCTGACCCAGGGTAGACCAAACCTGATGTTATTGTTTGTTCATGTAACCTATCATGAGACCAATCAAAACACTGCTGGCAGAAACTCTACTTTCATTACACCAATCAAAACACTTCTGGCAAAACGTTGACCTTTCATTAGATCAAACAAAGCATTGCTGGCAGAATCTTTGCCTTTCGTTACACCAATCAAATCACTGCTGGTAGAAACTTGACCTTTCATTAAACCAATCGAACCAAAGTTTATTTTGTTTAACGACACCTCTAGATCACATTGATTTATTAATCATTGGCTGTTGGATGTCAAACCATATGGTAATTTTGACATATAGTCTTAGAGAAGAAACCCGCTAAATTTTTCCATTAGTAGCAAGGGATCTTTTATCCCACAGACAGGATAACACATGCTACGGCCGTTGATATACCAGTCATGGTGCACTGGCTGGAACAACCAATCAAAAACACTGCTGGCAGAAACTTTACTTTTCATTGACTAATCAAAACACTGCTGGCATGAACCTCACTGCTGGCATGAACCTCACTATCATTAGACCAATCAAAACACTGCTGGCAGAAACTTGACTTGATTAAACCAATCAAAACACTGCTGGCAGAAACTTGACTTTGATTAAACCAATCAAAACACTGCTGGCAGAAACTTTACTTTGATTAGACCAATCAAAACACTGCTGGCAGAAACTTGACTGTAGCTTAATAAAAACTTTAATACATGCACGTTTTATGTTTGTTCCAGCAAAGAGATCCAGTACCTGCTGGTTGCTACTGACACTAGCAAGACTGAGTCTAGGGAGACGGATCACATCATTGTGAAAACTTTGAAAGAGACGTACGAACAGGCGCGGGCCGAGAACAACACACGACTCCAGGAAACTGTAGCCTTGACCATTGGTCAGCTCGGCAGGTGAGTAGTACCTTGTTCAGAAGACTTAACTGTGACCATTGGTCAGCTCGCCAGGTGAATAGTACCTTGTTCAGAAGACTAGCCTTGACCGTTGGTCAGTTTGTCAGGTAAGTTGTACCGTGTTCAGAAGACACTAGCCTTGACCATTGGTCAGTTTGGCAGGTGAGTTGTACCGTGTTCAGAAGACTTTAGCCTTGACCATTGGTCACCTCTGTAGGCAAGTTGAACTTCATTAAGAATGCTTTATGTTTGATCTTTGGGATAACTGAACAGAAGACTTCAGCCTTAGCCTTGGTCAACGTAGCACACAAATTACACCTCAGTCAGAAGAGTTTAGCCTCGGTTAGTGCAGCAATTGAGTTGAACCTGAAACAAAAGATGTTTAATTTTGACCATTGGCCAGCTTAGCACATACTATACCATATACAGTGAAACCCCTCTAAACCGGACACCCATGGGACCAAGAAAAATGTCTGGTATTAAGAGGGATCCAGTTTAGAGAGGTTAAGTTCTGTACTGGTTTTTAAAAAGGAACTCTCTAGAATGTCCGGTTTTGAGGGAATTCCGGTTTACAGAGGGTCCGGTTTTGAGAGTTTACTCAAGTTTAAATGTGTGGGTGTTGTCAATCCTTTCATTTCCTTTCGATATACCAATGGCTTTCTTGAGTGAAAAGTTAACATTGAGAATTCTTATAACTGTGTGCGTTAACATTTGTTTTTCTAACCCTTACAGAGTGGCAGAAGGTGATCTATTGCTGGTGGTGATTGTCAGCCTTCTTGAAAGTATACTGTCTCCTATACCACTGATTGCAGCTACTGGCCACCTACAGGTATGTATAGATTATCTACACACTCTGATATACCACTGGTTGTCAACCTTCTTGAAAGTATACTGTCTCCTATACCACTGATTGCAGCTACTGGCCACCTATAGGTTTGTATAGATTATCTGCACACTCTGATATACCACTGGTTGTCAGCCTTCTTGAAAGTATACTGTCTTCTATACCACTGATTGCAGCTACTGGCCACCTACAGGTTTGTATAGATTATCTACACACTCTAATATACCACTGGTTGTCAGTCTTCTTGAAAGTATACTGTCTCCTATACCACTGATTGCAGCTACTGGCCACCTACAGGTTTGTATAGATTATCTACACACTCTAATATACCACTGGTTGTCAGCCTTCTTGAAAGTATACTGTCTTCTATACCACTGATTGCAGCTACTGGCCACCTACAGGTTTGTATAGATTATCTACACACTCTGATATACCACTGGTTGTCAGCCTTCTTGAACGTATACTGTCTTCTATACCACTGATTGCAGCTACCGGCCACCTACAGGTTTGTATAGATTATCTACACACTCCGATATACCACTGGTTGTCAGTCTTCTTGAAAATATACTGTCTCCTATACCACTGATTGCAGCTATAGGTTTGTATAGATTATCTACACACTCCAATATATCACTGGTTGTCAGTCTTCTTGAAAGTATACTGTCTCCTATACCACTGATTGCAGCTACAGGTTTGTATAGATTATCTACACACTGATATACCACTGGTTGTCAGTCTTCTTGAAAGTATACTGTCTCCTATACCACCGATTGCAGCTACAGGTTTGTATAGATTATCTACACACTCTGATATACTACTGGTTGTCAGTCTTCTTGAAAGTATACTGTCTCCTATACCACTGATTGCATCTATCAGACACCTATAGGTTTGTATAGATTATCTACACACTCCGATATACCACTGGTTTAAGACAAATATATACTAATTATAGGTAGTACTAAACCAAATAACTTCCGGCTGGGTCAAAGTTCGAGGTGCACCCAACTTTTGATAGAGAAGTGAACACCGCAAGTCCTGTGATTGGTTATAAATGTGAGTGTGTTGGTTGTAAAAAATAATAGTTTCATCTGGGTAAAATAAATGTGCAATTTTATTTCATCTAGTACCAATGTGTCAAGTAGCCTTGTGCTTGAAACATGTATGGGGTACCTGTAAAAAAAAGTACTAGAATTTTGTGCGGAATTAGGGTAGTCATAGACGCTACCCGTTATCTCAGAAATGAGCAGCTTGACCCCCAATTTTTTCTGATTCACTTTAAGTGTGAGGGGAGGTAGTATTTATATCCGTGGTTTTTATGTCGGTTGATACGTTGCAGGTAGGAGTTTTAGCCACATATGTTACTATTGTCGTCTATGGGATTTGATTTGGTAGTATACACCCTATAGCACATATTCAGTGCATAATACAAAATATTATGATTTTGTCATTTTATTTAATTAAACTATACTGGTTGATTAATTAGCCATCACTCGACCATGCAAGTTCACAATGACCTTGACCGTGACAATAATCTCTGTACATGGCTCTGAATGGAGTTTGAATCAAAGTTAGCACTGAAGGAAAGTTGGTTTTGGCCTATAATTCATACTGTAAAGATTTCAATAATTTCTTTTTACATGGTATTTGACTTGCCATATACAACTGCTCTTAAATATGGTATTATATACTCTTCAAAAAAAGAAACGCAAAAGGGTACAAATGGGTTATAACTCCGATTTTATGTTTCCTACCGGTTCATGCTTTGTGAATATAAGGTCATTGCATGTCCCAAACACATTCCCACGGTTACATTCGATAAAACGCAGCTACTGTAAAATAAAGTTTCAAAATGTGAATATTCGCAAAAACGCAGCCACGTGCAAACCATGTCACCACTGCACGTGCGTTGTCTGCACGTGCAACATGAACACCGACAGTATAAAAGTGCAGGGTGTTCGCTTGCCTGGCCTCTGTATCTGGCCGACAGTTGACAATCCAGGACATGCCACGTTTCAGTGAACCGCAGAGAAACAATGCCATCGGCCGACTAGACGCAGGCGAATCCAGAACGGCCGTTGCCAGGGCATTCCATGTGTCCCCAAGCACCATCTCCAGACTGTGGGACCGTTACCAGCAACATGGATCAACACGTGACCTCCCTAGATCTGGTCGACCACGGGTCACTACCCCCGGGCAGGACCGCTACATCCGGGTACGCCACCTTCGGGAACGATTGACTACTGCCACCTCCACAGCCGCAGCAATACCAGGTTTGCGCAGGATATCCGACCAGACCGTACGGAACCGCCTACGTGAGGTAGGAATTCGTGCCAGACGTCCAGTTCGAGGTGTCATCTTAACACCACAACACCGTCGACTCCGACTGCAGTGGTGCCAGATTCATCGACAATGGCCTCAACTGCGATGGAGACAGGTGTGGTTCAGTGACGAGTCCCGATTTCTGCTCCGACGTCATGATGGAAGATGTCGCGTGTATAGGCGTCGTGGTGAACGTTATGCGGCAAATTGTGTGCAGGAAGTGGACAGATTCGGCGGGGGTAGTGTCATGGTGTGGGCAGCCATCTCACACACTGGCAGAACTGACCTGGTCCATGTGCAGGGCAACCTGAATGCACAGGGCTACATTGACCAGATCCTCCGGCCACACATCGTTCCAGTTATGGCCAACGCCAACGCAGTGTTCCAACATGACAACGCCAGGCCTCACACAGCACGTCTCACAACGGCTTTCCTACAGAACAACAACATTAATGTCCTTCCTTGGCCATCGATATCTCCGGATTTGAACCCAATTGAGCATCTATGGGACGAGTTGGACCGACGCCTCCGACAGCGACAACCACAGCCCCAGACCCTGCCCGAGCTGGCAGCAGCCTTGCAGGCCGAGTGGGCCACCATCCCCCGGGACGTCATCAGTACTCTGGTTGCTTCAATGGGCAGGCGGTGCCAGGCAGTTGTCAACACACGCGGAGGCCACACCCGGTATTGACTCCAGATGACCTTGACCTTGGTGGTGTGTCCTATCACTTACTCACAATGGACTAGAGTGAATTGTGAACAATCTTGCAACATTTGGTAATTATCGGACTCACCATTCAATAATTAAATCAATTCTCCAAATGTTACGACAATGTGGTTTTGCATTTCTTCTTTTGAAGAGTATATATAGGCAACCTGAACTAAGATTTTAATAGCAATTTATTTTTATATTAAAAATAGCATGTGCCAATAGTGGGTTAATGTCTTTAGTTTCCATTAACATTGTTAATTTTTTATGTATGAAATTCTGAAAACTCAAATTTGTAAAGAACTTGATTTTTATTGTCATATTAACATATTTATAGGGTGCTAAGTTATATTTTAGACAAAATTGTAGTTTTATGCAAAATTTCAAGTAAATTTGAAGAAAAACTTTACCAAAAACATAATTAAATTTGTTGTCACTATTGTGCCTTCTATTCTTGTTTTGTACATAACAATAAGGTTGTTAAACATATACTTAGATATCCAGATACATTTTTTTCTTAATAATCACTTAGTTAGCTCTCATGAAAAGCATTTTGAGTTTATACTAGATTCAGAACCAATTTTTTCAGATTTGATTATCTGCCTTGGATTAAGTTGATAATTTATTTTATTGTTAAAGCTGTATTACCTAATGTTACTAGCTAAATAAAATGCTAGATTACAGATTGTAGGAATACATCTAATGTACATATTGTATTCATCCGGATTAGAAAATAATGCAAGAAAATAGATGTTCGGGTAATTTTGTCATTTAAAAATAGTTTTTTTTCAGTAATTAATCAAAAATAAATGTGTGAAAGCTGCATGATAATTCCAGATATCACAACTATTAAAACCTCCAACTACAGTAGGCTATAAATAAAATATAGTCAGGAATATTGGTGGCTGCCAATGGTTTTGATGGTTCATTATGAAAATCAGCATGGCCGATGGATTTGAAATTCCCACGCCTGGTAACTTGAAGACACCCACACCCAGCATACATGATTTCCTCCCAACACTAATATTCAGGACATTAAGTCATTACTTCATACAGGTACAGTCATGTCTGTGTTTCTTTCCTCAGACAGTGTATTTTTTTAATACTGATATTTCTTTAATGTGCCTGTTAAGGTCTTCATAATCTAGGGGTCAATCAAGTGCATGTGTTTTAATGGAATTCTTTAAAGGGGTAGAGGTACTCTGACTATCTTTGTTGTCTCTAAATATATACCTGAGTAGACACACCCAACTGAAAGTAAATATCTTCAGGAGTTTTATTTTAAAACATTTTGTTGTTTAATATGACATATTGCATTTGTACAAAACTACATGCAATATATATGCTTTTTGAGGTGTACATTATATTAGGTTGCACTGTAGAAACAACAGTTTCAGTGAGGTTGTCAGTTTATGTCAGAATACACCAGATCCTGGTTGTCATAAAGACACATAGCTGGACACTTTGAAAAATATATGTTACCAGTATAGGTAGTATTAAACCAAATAACTTCTGGCTGGGTCAAAGTTCGAGGTGCACCCAACTTTTGATAGAGAAGTGAACACCACAAGTCCTGTGATTGGTTATAAATGTGAGTGTGTTGGTTGTAAAAAATAATAGTTTCGTCTAGGTAAAAATAAAAATGCAATTTTATTTCATCTAGTACCAATGTGTCAAGTAGCCTTGTGCTTGAAACATGTATGGGGTATCTGCAAAAAAAAGTACTCGAATTTTGTGCGGAATTAGGGTAGTCATAGACGCTACCCGTTATCTCAGAAACGAGCAGCTTGACCCCCAATTTTTTCTGATTCACTTTAAGTGTGAGGGGTGGTAGTATTTATATCCGTGGCGTTTATGTCAGTTGATACGTTGCAGGTAGGAGTTTTAGCCACATATGTTACTATTGTCGTCTATGGGATTTGATTTGGTAGTATACACCCTAAAGCTGTATATATTTGTTAGCACTGTAGCATTATTGTCTCGCTTCAACAGTGGTGGTACTTTTTCAGTGGCTGCTGCAATGACATCATCCACCTTTGTGCACAGCTCAATGTTAAGTTTATTGTGGTTGGCTCTTATTTCTCACAAATTATAAGTTCTAGATCAATAAAACTTGATTTATATCTCAATACAATCGTGTTAAAAAAAATAAAAATTAATTGATCTTTATTTTTAAATTCTTTAATATTAAATAAAAATTTTGATTCATTTTCATTTTTTTTTAAAGAACTAGATTAATCATGAATATTATGACAAAATATTTTGTCATACAGTTAATAAAAACACTTCATTAATTTTTTATGAGATTCACTGATATAAACACCTGTATATGTAACTATGACCTACACCAGAATGGATTATTGTACATAAGAGCTATAAGTCAACAAAATTCTTGGATTGTTGAATATGGTTTTAGTTTGAGAGTACAGTGTTAGTGTTGGTGAAAGTGTTATTTGGTGAGTATAATGTTATTTAGTATGAATAATATTAAAGACACTGTGTTTACAGCTTCAGGCAGTTGCCAAGTACAAGAAGACGAAACCACAAAATCTGTTTGTTGATTTCCGAAAGGCCATTTGTAATGTGAGTATTGTTAAGCTTGTCAATATTTAGTGAACTATGTATATATTGAATAATAATTGTATTTTTGTAAAAATGCATTAATAAATGATTTATTTATGATTTAATGCATTTTTAATATATTTGAATTTGAAAAACAATAATGAAATTGACTTCAAATTTTCAAAATTTAATATTTTTAATTTACATGGTGAAAAGTTTGGTTAATTTTTACTTTCTTTTTCTCCTAAATTAATTTTTTTTTTGTGAAAGTAAATATATAAGTGAGCTAAAAACATGACGTGCTGTGTTTTGTTTACAAATTTCAGTTCCTTGTTGAAGCCATGCACAATGCTCAGATGGCGCAAGGGGCAGACAACCCTGAAGAAATTCTCCGCAAAGTAGCCAGTACTTTAGGATTTGCTGATGTCAAGTGTTTTCTCCAGGTTGTTGCTTTGTGTTATTTCCAAGATACACTTAATTAATAGTTAATTTTTATTTAAAAATATTTAGCTAACTTCATGTTTTCTTCAACAAAAGATACACAGTAAGAAAAAAGTTTTTTTAATATGTCATTCTTGAATTTCGGTGAATTCATTATGTGATATATTTGACAAATTCAACTTCAGTTTGTATGTGATAATTTGATGAGTGACTGATTTTTTAATTTTAAACATTTAGGAGATAACCATATGGATTTTTTTTAGATTTGTGGGTGTTATTGTCTATTTAATCCCACAAATGTAATTTTTTAATGAAGACGTTAGCCTGAGATTAAAAATGAAACATTTGCGGGCATAAAAGTTAAAACAATAACACCCGAAAATCTAAAAACTTCATATGGTTATGTCCATTGTAAACTGAATCAGTTTTTTTCGGAACTAACTGTATATTTGGTATTTCTTGAAAAAAATACTTGGCTACAATCTAACTGTAGACCCTTGAACCGTCAACTTTGCCTGTTCCAATTGCTAATGACGTCACTTTCTAATGACATTAGCTTTCTGGGTGTTATTTTCATTTGATCCTGGAAAAAGAATGTAATTAACCAATCACAATACAGAACACACTCGCCATCAGTTTACAATTTTGCTTCATGTTCTTATGTACTTTGGAGTATTCTTTAAAGTAAAATTTTATTTTATTAATAGAAGTCAGCATTTTGTTTGGAATGTTTACCACATGGAAATAACATGACAGTACAAATAGTAATCAAAAATAATAATACAAATGAAAAAGCTCAAAAACCTTTTTATGTTTAATATGTTCATTTTTTACAGGGATGTGAAAAGTACATGTTACCCCACCTGGTGAGCAAAGCCACACCTGAGGCTTCATCCCTGATCAAACTTCTTGCAAGTCTTCTGTCAGTGCCAGTATGTACATTGTCACCACCTTGTCCATTTATGAATGTTCTGGTAAACCGGTATATAAAAACCTAGCATTAAATCTTCACAATGTACACAGTGCCCATATATGTATCGACGTACATGAAAACCATACCTGTTTTCCCTATTTTAAAAGACCCTGCAAGGTTTTGTGGAATTTTTTTTTTTCCAATGTTATCTTCGTCATGAGAGGTACAACGTATGCATTTGTATATGGAAGGGATAAACCTGAAGTGTCCATTTAACAGGGATGCAGTTTTTCAGAATTTTATTTTATTTTTTATCAGAATTTAGCTTTTTTTGCATAAAACAATTTCCACAAAGAAGGCAAAATTTGATCTAAAGTGGTGCATAATGACCTTTATTTGAGTATGGCAAGAAGTTGTCAACTTTTTAAGCTTTTTAAATTGGTATTGTATCCTAGATTATAAACAGCTGTTATTCAAGATCTCCTTGGTAACAGATTAATATGGATAATGGTGGCTTGTTCAGGAGGAGAAGGCTCACAAACAGTTTGATTGATACCATCATCTTCTATCATATCACAGTCATCTAATGTTGGGCACAAAAACAAGTCTAGCAAATGACTGCGATCACTTGTCCTGAACATGCCTTTGGCAGAGAACATTTTGTTTTCAAAATCTTGATTAGCGATTTTTCTAGTCAATTTAAAACTGAGTAGCAACTACTGTATAATGTTTTAAAATTGTGTAGCGATTTCTGAAACTTGCATAGCGAATTGCGACGCGATATTGAACAAAATGTTCCCTGCCTGGTTTTCTTGCTAATCTTCTATTCCAAAGGGGAAAGATGTAACTGAGAGATGGAGATCTCATGTGAGTAGAAATAGTAGAAATAGACTACAGTGTTTGTGATATATCTGAATAGATCCTAAAGCTTCTTATGTGGTAATATGAACCATCACTATTTTTATAGAATCGTCGGATAATGCTAATCAACAACACCAGGTACATCTTTTCCTACTTGATGCGGTTCTGTCAGAAGTCGGATGTTGAGAAGGCCTTCAATTACCTTCAGGTACGTTTGCCAGTCGGTACAGCACATGTCCAGTTATTGTGGATGTGGTTTAAATAATATTTATTCCCAATTATAATGCTGGTTGGGTATTCCAGGGATGTGAGAGCTACGCGTAAATGTGCTTTTCCATTTCGTCTAAAAAAAACCCAGAAACATGATGTACAATACTGTTGACCACATTTGCATGTTTTCAAGCCTTATATTATAAGCTATAACCAGTTTAAAGTTGTTAGCATTGAATGCAATTTTTTCTGGGGTTGCAAACAACAATTTTCTTTCAGGGGCCCTTGAGCAGCTCCTGGATCCTGGCCGCAATAAACGTTTTTGTTCCAGCCCCTCTCACATCCCCGCTATTAGCCAACAGTCAAAATGCCTATATCAAGGCCTCTCCCTGCAATTTGAAAATGTAATTCAAGTTTACACAAGATGACAGACCAATGGTAAATTCCATGAGTACAAATATTAAAAGACATATTCTCCCGGGCAAGTTTACAAATCTATTCTCAACCCGAGGTCTACCAAGGATTATAAATAAGAGTAACCTAGATTACTACTGAGATGGAAGAAAAGGTGGGTTATGTCTATAGTCATGTGACAACCCCCTGGGGGTGGGGCTATATGCCTTTAAAAGTGGAAAACAAAATGTAAAATCTTGTGGATGTGTATATGTTGAATCTAAGATGCAGTAAGCACATGTTCGACATTAAACAGCTGTTGTTTACAATGCACTGAGGTATCTTTAAACTAACATTGCCTTCTTTTCAAATAAAACTTGATTATGTGCATTATTATACATGTTGAGTATGACATGACACATAGTTCACTGTTAATGAGAAAATATAATTTGGTAAAAAAAATAAAAATATATTGATGTAAATAGTTTGACATTTTTTAATTTGAAAGACTTTTCTTTTAAACAGACTGAGACGAACTTTGAGTTGGGAAGCTTGTTGCGTCTGCATTTCCAGAGAGTCCATAACGAGCTGCTGCTTCACCTGAGCACCAACTATCACCAGGTGAGTTGCACTTTGTCTTTTTGTCTTTCATCAGTGGCATGTTCAGGAGAGGACGAGCACTCGCAAACAATTTGACTGGCACCATCGTGTTCTATCAAATCACATTTAATTAATGTTAGGCACAAAAACCAGTCTACCGATCGATTGTGAGCAATTACCCTGCTGAATATGCCTAAGTAGGGACGGGATTTAGCTCAATTGGTTGAGTGCTCGCTTGAGGTGCTTGCATCACAGGATCGAACCCCCTCGGTGGATCCATTCAGCAGATTGTTTTTTGTCTCGTTCCAACCCGTGCACCACAACTTGATAAAGGCTGTGGTATGTGCTTTCCTGTCTGTGGGACAGTGCATATAAGAGATCCCTTGATGCATTAGGAAAAATGTAGCGGGTTCCCTCTAATGACTACAATTCATAATTACCACATGTTTGACATCCAATAGCCAATTAGTAATTAATCATTGTGCTCTAGTGGTGTCGTTAAACAAAACAAACTTTCATGCCTAAGTAAGTTAGACTTTCACTTATCTGTCACCTGAAACTATCACCAGACGAGTGACTCTTTCAGAATTATGTTCTCATACTTGCTTAAACTTAACCATATTAATGGATTGTATATTTATGCACAATATGAAGGGGTGGGACATAGCCCGATGGTAAAGCGTTTGCTTGATGCAGGTTTCCTCTCTCAATATCTGTGTGATCCTTAACCATATGTCTGACGTTATATAACCGTAAATAAAATGTGTTGAGTGCGTCATTAAATAAAACATTTTCTTCCTTCCACAGGATATGAGTGCATGGTATGAGAATAACTACTAGAATTGCTGATTATGATGAGACAAAATTTCAATTTCATTAGTTGCTATGCAATCTCGTACGAGGCGCCTTTATTTTTATGGGGTTTCCTTTACTCCGTTTTTGTTGCCTGTTATTGAACTCAGCTGGTTAGCAACTGAGGTCTTGTTCTTCCTTGCAGGTGTTTACCGGTCTGCGGACACTGTCAACAAACGACGAGCAGTATAAAGGACCTAAAGACATCTCCACACCAGAACAAATGGTATCACCCTCGTCATAATTTGTTAAACAAATTTTTTTACCATTAAAGTTCATAGAATCTGGCTTTAAATGGTGGATTGAATGGGTCTGGAATCTCAGTACTGTAAAAAAAAAAGAAAAAAAGAGAGACAAGAAATTAGCTTGTTTTAATGTGCATTGACCACTGATGTACAACTTCCATTCAAGTAGTCGCTAAGATATCGTAAAACCATTGTAGGCTATGATGTCACTATGGTTTTACGTATTGTAGTGCTAAGATAGCTTCGAACATCTGTAGTCTGGATCCACACCTTACACTACTTACAACGTTTTTGATAATTATTTGCTGAATTTATCAATATGAAGAGTTCATTTCCAAAACTGTTAAAACTGTGCTATTGTATTATATGAACTAAGTCATGTTGTGTTTTTTCTCAAAATGACGTAAATGGAAATTTTATCTCAATATCTTCAGGCATAAAGTCCTGAAAACAGATTTTCATATCTCCTACGTTCAAGGGCCATAACTCCGTGAAAAATGGGTAAATCGCCATAAAAGTCAAACTTGATCCGTAACAGTTAATGATAAAACTATACACAAAATATCAGTTATTATATAAAGCATTCTGAAAACAAGTCTGAAAAGTTATATGTGGGACAGATGGACAGACAGACAGACAGACAGACAGACAGAAGGACGAAGATGAAACTTATAGTCCCATCTGCTTGGACCAGTATGGGACTAATGATACAGTGACACCCCTGTGAACTCAGGATAGTCCCTTTGAGCTATGATAAACACCAGGATGACCAAAAACATCTGAAGAGTTCACTTGCAGAACGTGATATATTATAATATAGCTTTATCATGTACTGTTGTTAATCATGTTTAACTTTCATTGCAATTTACCCATTTTTCACAGAGTTATAGCTCTTTAATTATATACAAAAGAAATTTTGTGCCTTATAGCCCGGTCTCTCCGGGCTTAAGTCATGTTCACGATGGGTTTCCGTTAAAAATACGCTGCGTTCAAGTTGAGATTTCGACAAAACCTTACCCTATCGCAGACTATTCTGTGTTAGGAAGCAATCACTCTGCAAACAGTCTGCAACCGATCGGGGGGAAAAAATATAAAAATTGGGGGGAAATGAATTTTCTAGTCTGCGTCTTATCTGCTAACAGTCTGCGTCCTGTCGCCGAACACTCGGCGAACACCTGGAAGAACCTGGAAAAAATTCAAATTATTTTGTTTATTCACCGCTTAAACGCAGACTGTTCTGAGAATTTCCGCAGACTAGTCTGCGAATGGCAATTTAACGCAGACTATTCTGCGAGTGGTAGGGGGCCGGTAGGCGGTGTGTCTCAGATTAAACTGCGTCCTATCTACGTGGTCGATCCGATGTTTTTGTCGCAAGGAGGAAATGCTGCATGCAGCAAATCCTGCTTGCGTTAAAAAACCGTAGAATGGATTGTACACCGATCTATTCCTACTTAATCCTCGTTGCGTCCAAGTTGCGAACAGCCAAAAAAGACATTGGAAACCCATCGTGAACACGACTTAAGCCCGGTCTCATGTATTGCTTTAGCAGTACTCTCATGCTTATTGCAGTTAATGTTGTCATGTAAATTGCTTATTGAATAATATTTTATATAGCTTTTGATGATATTTATTGTTTTTTAAAATCTATTTTCAACAGGCTGACTACCTAGAACCCCGACTGCTGGGAGTTCTGGCCTTCTTTGATTCACAGCTGATGACATCAAGCATTTCTTTACAAGACAAGAAAGTGGTAAGTGATCCACACTAATCACCTTTTGTATATTTGTGCATTATGCTAAATATTGTCATAGGCCACCTAGGTGCTTTATTTTGTTATAGGCTGTGGAAATTCTTCTTCTGTTATTGGGGCGGGACGTAGTCCTTGCTACTAATGGAAGAATGTAGTGGGTTTCCTCTCTAAAACTATACGTCAAAATTACCAAATGTTTGACATTCAATAGCAGATGATTAATAAATCAATGTGCTTTAGTGGTGTCATTAAACAAAACAAATTTCTTCTTCTTCTTCTTCTGTTATTGGCAGTGGAAAACATTCTTTTGTTACAGATTGTATTAATGCAAAGTCATCATTTGTTTTTAAAAAGATGTTTTTAGCCAGACTTGGGCAGTACAGGTGTAAGTCAGTGTTAATTCATAAAGAGAACTGGGATACTAAGTCTCCTATCTTTAATATGTTGCAAGTATGATTTGTGTGGTGTGATAGATGACTATGTATGTAATTCTATGTTTATGACTAAAAGCATATGGGCTCAACTTTCAATGCAAAATATATGTTCCCATGAAACTACGTTAGTAGAAAGACAACTCAAATCTAGACTGTCTTTCTCACGCTATAGTACAATTAGATCTGGTTCTGAACATAGACTATGGAAACTTGCTTTAGAAAAACCACAGCTTTTGTGATATCGCTAGACTCATTCATGTTGGTTCACCTCCATTGCAATCAAAAGAATGTTTATGTGGCACAGTAGCTCATGATATAGTTAAACACGTGTTTATGTCTTGTCAAATTAAACTGAAAGAAAGAGATGTTCTGTTTAACAAGGCATGTGACTTGCTTAATGTTGAATTATTTGTGAAGTTAAGGGAAGATGAAGATTTGTTTTTGTCATTTTTACTTGGCGGTTTGCCTGTAGATTGCCAATTGTCTCTAGATTACGATATGTGGGAAAGTGTAATGCTACTGGTTAGCTATATACTAACTAAGTGGAACATTCTTCTTCAACACTAATAGTAAAGTTATACGAAGTTATTTAGTATTGATTAGTAACCGTTTTTGTATTTTTACATTTATTTATTTTGATACTGTATTATGTTCTGTCTATTTGTTATTGTATTTGTAAACTATTTAATAATCTTCATTTTATGGAGGAAATAAAGAATATCTATCTATCTATGGAAAATATTATTCTATTAAAGTTAAGGAAGTTATTTCATAGGCTGTAGGTATGTTATTCTGTTATGTCATGGACTATAGAAATTGTTTCAGTATAGAGATTGTTTTTTAAAATTTAGGTTATGGCAAACTATTTCGCTAATCTGTAGGAAGAGTTCTGTTTTACTATGAAGATGTATTATATTCTTATAGCCAGTAGAAGTGTTATTTTGTTATAGGCTATGAAAGATGGTGTTCGCTTTGTGACGGGCTGTTGCGGATGCTTTGAATCTGATAATTTATTATAAGCTATGAATGTGGAAGTGTTATTTTGCTACAAGCTATTTCATCTTACTCTATTTCAGGCTATGGAAAGTTTGATTTCCATTATTCGTCTGATGGGAACCAAACATATTAGCTCCATACGACACAAAATGATGAACACCCTCAGGTAGGAATTACCCTGAAATAAACTCTGACATATGTAAAGAATATGTTTATTCTCGGTACAAAATACACAGGAAGTAGATACTCTTGTACTCAAAAACTTTATTTTACCTTTTCTCAGACTCAGACTTGAAATTATCATAACGTAGCTGGGTAACTCGCCAACTTCATGACTTCTGCTGCGACTGTCCAGTTGCTAGTTTGAGCACTCTTACAACTCGATTCTCATCATATACAACTCCTACGACCAATTAGCTGTTAATCTGAGTGTACCCGTCGTAAGTTGGGAGTTGGGGAAATTACAATGCAACTCTCGAGTTGACCAACACTGTCATGACAGTTGATAGTCTGACCCTAGCATTACACTTAATTATTACACATATATTTTTAATATACAAAGTTGAGTTACCTGTTAATTTTTTTCTTGTTTTTTTACAGACTTGGTCTCCAGTTTCGTGACAGAGATTTTATTGAGATATCTTGCAGAGCTTGGAATTGTTTTGTCAGAAGGTGCAGTAACTAATTAGTTTTGTGTGTGTGTTTGTGTGCATATTTGCGTGCAGGCATGTTTTTGATGTGGTGCACATAGGTATGGGACGTGTATGTATTGTGAGTTTAGATGGGGGTGGGATGTAGCCCAGTGGTAAAGTACTCTCTTGATGTGTGGTAGGTTTGGGATTGATTCCTGTCAGTGGTCCCATTGGGCTATTTCTCGTTCCAGCCAGTGCATCATGTTTGGAGTATCAAAGGTTGTGGTATGTGCTATCCTGTATCTGGGATGGTGCATGTAAAAAGATTTCTTGCAACTAATGGAAAAATGTAGCATGTTTTTTCTCCAAGACTTATGTCAAAATTACCAGATGCTCTAGTGGTGTCATAAACAAAACAAACTAACTTTTTTGGACACTCAGTAGATATATTTTGCTGGTAATTATCCATCAATCATTTAATCTCATTAACTCATGATCATAGTCCAACATGGACTAACCATTAGTGATCATAGCCCAACAGTCTAATCATTAGTGATCATAGCCCAACAGTCTAATCATTAGTGATCATAGCCCAACAGTCTAATCATTAGTGATCATAACCCAACAGTCTAATCATTAGTGATCATAGCCCAACATGGACTAATCATTAGTGATCATAGCCCAAAAGTCTAATCATTCGTGATCATAGCCCAACAGTCTAATCATTAGTGATCATAGCCCAACATGGACTAATCATTAGTGATCATAGCTCAACAGTCTAATCATTAGTGATCATAGCTCAGCAGTCTAATCATTAGTGATCATAGCCCAACCATCTAATCATTAGTGATCATAGCCCAGCAGTCTAATCATTAGTGATCATAGCCCAACATGGACTAATCATTAGTTATAGCCCAACATGGACTAACCATTAGGGATCATAAATCAGCATAGATTAACAATTAGTGATCATAGCCCATCGTTGACTAACCATTAGTGATTATAGCCCAACATGGACTAACCATTAGTGATCATAGTCCAACATGGACTAACCAATGGTGGTCATGGACTCTTAGATTAGTGATTATTGACTAGTATGACTGTGTTCGTACCAGTAGCTAGTGGTTATAAATTTGAGCAATGTATACAATTTATATTATGTATTACAGAGAATCAATGTTGTTTGGTTTCAGTCTGGATCTGCCACTGCTGGGGACGATGATGTCACAGATTATAGCCACCCTTCTGCCCCTGCTGGACCCCCTCCCAGCACAGGTGTCGGACATCTTCACATACATGATAGTACAGAACAGGTGAGTTCATCCATGACTTTCTCCCAGGTAGTTCTGTTCACTGTGGTAAAGTTTAAAGCATACTTTTACTTGCTTTTTATCACTAGGGCTTTTAGCGATCTCTACAGCACTTCAGCAAATCTATCTAAGCACAAAATAAAGAAAGAAGGGGTTCAATGAAATTATCCCTACTGTTATTTTTATTGTTTCAAGTCAAAAATAGACAATTAAGTATTAAAAAAAGGTCCAATTTAATTACTGCTGTCACAAAATACTTCACAATATGTTTGCTAATCTATGACACCATATTGTCTAGAAATTTTTATATTTATGGATAAACATTCTAAAGTGTTGTAAATATACAAGACTTGACATACGTTGTTTTGGCTTCCTATTTATTGCACAAGTTTATTTTGTGCAACAATGTATATACCACGAGACCATGTAGCAGTCGAATGGTATGTTCTTCCGCAAAATAAACGGGTGCAATAAATAGGAAGTGAAAACAACGTATGTGAAGTTCTGTATTTATTACATACCTTCTTTTATGTTTTACAAAAACGGTTTTTAATTTAACGTCATAACAACACTTTGTTAAATCTATGATAAAACTCCTTTCATGGATTTACTTAACATTAAGAATCATACTCTGTGGCAATCTTGTGTAATGTTTCAAATAAGATGTGACGTAATTTGTAAATCATATATGACGTCAGTAAATATAAAGCGCTAACTGCAGTAGAAATAAAAAGGGAAATCCCCATTTAGCAGTTCAGTTCTGGTCCAGATTGCACATATGTGTGATACAAAATAAATTTATCACACGGTTTCAAAATGTCTATCACTATAGTACCGGCCTCGGTGGCGTCGTGGCAGGCCATCGGTCTACAGGCTAGTAGGTACTGGGTTCGGATCCCAGTCGAGGCATGGGATTTTTAATCGAGATACCGACTCCAAACCCTGAGTGAGTGCTCCGCAAGGCTCAATGGGTAGGTGTAAACCACTTGCACCGACCAGTGATCCATAACTGGTTCAACAAAGGCCATGGTTTGTGCTATCCTGCCTGTGGGAAGCGCAAATAAAAGATCCCTTGCTGCTAATCGGAAGAGTAGTCCATGTAGTGGCGACAGCGGGTTTCCTCTCAAAATCTGTGTGGTCCTTAACCATATGTCTGACGCCATATAACCGTAAAATGTGTTGAGTGCCTCGTTAAATAAAACATTTCTTTCTTTCTTTCTTTCTTTATCACTATAGTAAGATTGAATAGGTATGTAATAAAGATTGCTACAGGCCCTTGTATTTATACTATAAATCGTGTATAATTTTGCAAGGCAGATTATTGTTAATCTATAGACGTTTCTGGCAGCTGTATTTACTTGTAGCACTATTTAGATTCTCATAAAACAGGAAAGTTCTTAAAATTTGTTTTCAGTAAAGTTCTCCACCATCATTTCCATGAGATCTACTTCCTGCCTGACATGCCGGAACTGGCAGATGCTAATGCTGTGCTGAAAAAATACACAGACGGACCGTCAAGGTGAGATAACTCTGATAACTTTACCCTCAAAGGGAGGTAACTCATTGCTTTACCTTCAAGTGTAGATTACTCTCATAACTTTATATTGCATGTTTAGTTTTACGTAACCGATTTTTGCACATTTAGTTTAGGACACCAATGTACATGGTTATAACAGGTTTACTCGAAATGGGTCACCTATAATTTGGCAAATTCATAAATGGTTCACAAAAACACTTGAAATTCTCCAAGGCTGGAAGAACGATTGATATTATGACCAAACATTCTGGTTGATTAATTTATTGTTGAGGTACATCTCACCTTGATTCTGTAGTTATGTAGCAGCTTTTTCTAAATTTCCAATTGACTGTCTCGTACAGAGATATGACTAAGTTCATAGTGGGATTTGCGGGGAGATTTAACTCAGTCGGTATATAGTGCTTGCCTGATTTGCTTGTTCATAGGATTAAACAACCTGGGCAAACCCAATGGGTTTTCCCCCGTTCGATCCAGTGCCCCATGACTGGTATATCAAAGGCTGTGGTATGTGCTGTCCTATGTGGGAAATGGAAAAATGTAACAGATTTTCTCTTAAGACTATGAATAAAATATTGTGTCGTTAAATAAAACAAACTTTAACTTCTTTTTATATTAACAATTTTCTTTTTTCCCTGCTTTAACTTGCTTTCAAGGCTGAAATACTGCTATTATTTTTCTCACATTGTTCAGCCAATCGGACTTGAAGACGAACCTGGCGTACTCTATAAAGGGTGTCACACACGAAAGCTTGGACGTTCGGATTCATGCACTTTCCAAACTCAGGAAGCTGCTACGAGAGGAAAAGGTTTGTGCTGATTACGCATTAGAAAATATGGTCTAAACAAGCAAGGCATATCAAATTGTGCTGATTTTGTAAAATGGTGTAGGAAAATAATTCAGTTGTATAGCAAATGTAATTAGTTTAAGAAAAACATGACGTATTTCACAAATAATTGAGCCTGTCTTTTGTTTTTTTTATTTATTATTTATTTTATTTTTGAAGTGAAAGCAAACTTCAGAACCAATTATTATTATATTATAATGTTAAAAAAATGAATTTGCAAATATATAGGATAAAGCTGAGTAATGTTGATGTGGTAGGGGAAAACAAATTGCATTTTGTTTAAAACAAAAAATGTGAAATTAATGTCTTTAGTTTGCTGATATGGTAGTACGAGTTTGTCAGAACTGTAAAATGCCAGTTGGGACTGACCAGCACCAGTAGAACCAGAATATTTACAGTATATACAATATAAGGGACGGAATGTAGCCCAGTGGTAAAGCATTTGCTTGATGCACTGTCGGTCTGGGATTGATCCCTGTTGGTGGGTACCGTGGGCTATTTCTCGCTCCAGCCAGTGCACCATGACTGGTACATCAAAGGCCATGGTATGTGCTATCCTGTCTATGGGATGGTGCATATAAAAGATCCCTTGCTACTAATGGAAAAAATGTAGCATGTTTCCTCTCTAAGACTATGTGTCAAAATTACCAAATGTTTAACATCCAGTAGGCGATGATTAATAAACCAATGTGCTCTAGTGGTGTCATTAAACAAAAAAACACAAAAAAAAACAAACATTGGGTTAACTTAACATTTGTTTATGGTCTTTGTTTTAGGATGTTTTGTACGACTATGTGTTGGGCAGCGAGTCAGCAGACCCCATTGTTTCACAGCTTGTGTCTGTTGTAAGTATTACTGCACGACTGGCTCTTAATGCTTATATTCACTGGTGGCTCTGAAACACTGTTTTTATTTAACCCTTGAATTTTTATATTGATGTTTATCATCCCATTATTTTTGCATGTACCATAGTTTGACACCCAATAGCCGATGTATTGTTCGTGCTGGAGTGTTGTTAAACATCTATTCTATTCTATTTTTAAACATTTTAACATAAGTAATTAGTAATTCTATTTATTTTTTGTATGAATTTATGTTGGGGGTCAATCATCTTTGACACCCAATAGCCGACGTTTTTTTTCATGCTGAGTTGATCCTTCCATCCATCCATCCATCCATCCGTCCAACCATCCATCCATTCATCCATCCATTTATTCATCCATCCATCCATCCATCCATCCATCCATTCAAATCCCGTTGAAATACACTTTAAATTTATGTTATGTGAGATGTTCTGTTTTTTCAGCTACTAGCCGGTTGTCGAGAGTCGGATGGAAAAGCTGAATGTCTGTACGCGGAATGTCTCGGTGAGCTGGGAGCCATTGATCCAGGAAGGTGAGGCTGTACAATCGCTTTTCAATATAGAGTTGAAAGATATTCCTGATTTATCATCTGTTTGGTGTTTCCAGGTTTTTCATTCTTTGTCCAAAAATTTCCATATTCCCTGTCCAAAAATTCACTGATACTTTGCATTCATTCTAAATAGGGATGACCATGGTAAACTGTTGTGCACACACATACATGCTGCTACTGGACCAAGAAAGGTGGGGGGCTCCCCCTCCCCCGCTTCCTACGCCAGTGATATTAAAATATTGCAAAACAAAAGTATAGGCTGACGGACTAATAGAGATTATGGTGGACTAGTAAATTTTAGTTGGTTCAGGTCCGGCGGGCTAGTGAAATAGTGGCAACCCTAACCTTTGGGCTCCATCTAGTACTCGACCACCAAAATAAAACAATTCTGGTTTTGTTTTATAACCAACTTTCGTCTCTGTCAATGTCAATAATACATTTTAATTTTGTTTTAGCATAAATGAAAATTCTTTTCGGTATGACCTTTTGATTTTGGTAGAACTAATTTTATTTCATTACTACATTTTGATAGTTTTGGCTTGTAAGAACACCAATTTCCTTTCTTATTATATACTCAAACAAATAACTAAGGGCAGTAGACCTTTTTTAGTAATTCTAAGCTGGTATCGTATTATTTTCACAAGTTTTGATTACAGATGAGTTCAAAACATTGTTTTAGTAAAATCTAACCAATGTTACAATTACCAAGTGTTTGACATCAAATAGCCAATGATTGATACATCAATGTGCTCTAGTGGTGTCATTAAACAAAACAAACTTTAATTTACTAATTAACAAAAATAAGTTTAAGAACATGTTACAATGGAAGAAGCTGTAAATGTTTTTTATCATATTTAAAGAAAAATGCCGAAAATATCTAATGACACTTAATACATTTTGTTGAGTATGTTCGTATTGTGTATTTCAGACTGGAGATTGTTTGTATTGTGTATTTCAGACTGGAGCTTGTTTGTATTGTGTATTTCAGACTGGAGCTTGTTTGTATTGTGTATTTCAGACTGGAGCTTGTTTGCAACAACCCCAAGGAGGAGATGGCAAAGTTTCAGGCAAGCATTGATGATGACAACTTCGCCATTGACCTCATCAACAACATAATCAAGGCTTTTCTAGCAGCCACGGACCCTACTAAACAGGTTGGTTTGTTACTGGCATATACTATGGTCCTTCCCATCCACTGGCTTCAATGGTGTAATTGTTAAGCCTTCTTACTTCAGGCTGAAGCAGTGGGAGATTTATCATTCTAAATTCCCGCTCCAACCAGGTATGTAACAATCCCCTTTTAATGGGTTGGATACCGAAAGGGAAATGCTGTGTATTAATTTTTCGTCTTGTTACAGGAGTTGAAATTATCTGAAATTCCTGCCCCATATTCGTTTCGGAAAGCTATAAATTCTGTTGTCCCAAATTAAAACCTACTAAACCAAACATTCCCGTCCCAGGACTGGCCACTGACAAAGTCAGAGGTCAGACCTGGGATGGGCGTGTCTGAACCTTTTGGATAGGGGCATGTTAATAGAGTTCCCGATTCTTGCTTCCCAAACCAAACGTGGTTGACTCAAAATAATGTGTGATTATACATGTGAAATAATCGTTGGTCTGAGTGGATGACAGGCTGACACGTCTCCAGGCCCATGGTGATGTTGACGGGCGAAAAATGGTTGAGACGGCAATATTTTGACCCCTACATTATCATATGTTTGTGATGTCTGAAATGACTGAAACTAGAGGGAGCATACAGTAGAAGAATTTAGGCTATCCCATTGGCTTTTGGGATGTTCGGACCAGACTACTAGCCATAGGTGGGGGGAGTGCACTTGTTTGAGGACAGGTAATGTATCCATAAAGGAGAAAACACCTCACGTTTTCTTCAAAAAAAAATTAAATAGAAAGAAAAGATTGCTATTATTTTATTTTTTTGCTAGGATTGTTCTGCCTATGCCCTACAAGAGCTTCTACAGATCTATCAGATCAGTGAGCCGGCGGCGACCAAGCAAGATGGCGACACGCGGGGCACCAAGCTGTGGAGACGCTTTCCCGAAAACATTCAAGAGTTGCTCATTCCACTGCTCAGCTCCAAGTGAGTTGGGTTGCCATGGAAATGTGCTATTCTTTTTATTCTGTATTTTCAAAGAAAAGATTTTCTGTAAAATCCGAATTTTGTTTTCTACAGTTGCTTCAGACAGATAAAATTGATGACAAAAAAGTATAACCTTAATGTGTAAAGCACATAAACTATATTTTCAAAACAATGTTCATGAAGGCCAGGAAAGACTAGAATTATTTGGTGTTTTTTTTTTGTTGCGTGTAAAGAAATCTATATGTTTTTAGAATCAGAATTCTTTTGATTCGTTTGCATGAAGCAAGCAAAATATATTTAAAATCAGAATTATCTTGATTAACAGGCAAATAAGCTTACAGCAAGTCAGATGTATACTTAATTTAAAACAATATTCTTTTCAGGGGTGGGAATTCTCCTCGGATCAGAGATTTTCCTGTCATGGAACATTGCGTTTCCTCGCATTTTAATCGTCCTTGCCCCCCAGACCTATCTAGATTTCCTCTTTTTTACAGTTCACCATTCTGGACCCCTCTAGATTTCCCTTTTTACAGTTGACCAATTCCCACCCCTGTCTTATGCATAACCCTTTATGTCCATATAAATCATTGTAAATTTACTTCCATAATAAAAATAGATTACGCAAACTTATGTAAGTGATAAGTGAATGAAATGATTGTCATCGCAATTTCCAGAGGCTCCTGGGAAATCGCATATAAAAGATTTCTACCTGCTATCCAATAAGTTAGCCTTTGTGGCCACAGGTTTCTTGTAACTATGTAGTCCAAGTGTTGCAGTTACCAAAGAGCAAACACCAGGGTCTGGTTGTTCAAACGTTAGTTAGCTAAACAATGGTTAACAGAAATGTTCAAAACCAACGACTGAACCTAATATAAATAATAATTGAAAACAGTATGTCGAAACTTAATTTATAACAATCAAAGGTACCCCTATATATAATCAAATTTGTATTATTTGCAAAAATTATTAAAAGGAAAATGTCAGACTAACCCAGGGTTAATTTAACTATGTTTTGAACAACAGGGATCAGTAATTTAGAAAGGTGCTGAGGTGTTGTAAAACAAACATTCCTTTCTTTTCCTTTTCTGTTTGACCAGGTACAAGCTGGCACAAGAGACTGATTGGTCCAATCTGCCGAAGCCAATATTCCACAGTAAGAAGGGAAGTAACTTTAAAGACTGGGTCAGCAACTGGACAGGCTATCTCATATCCAAGGTATTTATCTAATGAGTATTTGTGTTTGATTTAATTCACTGGCTTCGGTGGCACAGTGGTTAAGCCATTGGACTACAGGCTGGTAAGTACAGGTTCGCAAACTGGTACCGGCTCCAACCCAGAGAGAGTTCTTAAGGGCTCAATGGGTAGGTGTAAAGCCACTACACCCTCTTCTCCCACTAACTAACTAATAACTAACCCACTGTCCTGGACAGACAGCCCAGATAGCTGAGGTGTGTGCCCAGGACAGCGTGCTTGAAAACCTTAATTGGATATAAGCACGAAAATAAGTTGAATGAATGAATGATTTAATTTAGTGTACATACATATACTCTTGTCATGCATTTTATGATGTTGTTTTAAGGTCAGTTATACACCATATGCATGTCACAATATTTCATTTGAATTGATATTTCTGTTCATGTGTCGGTTATGCAAATTTGGGGCAAGACATATCCCAGTTGTAAAGTGCTCGCCTGATAAGTGGCTGGTTTAGTATCGATCCCCATTGGTGTGCCAATTATATTTCTTGTTCCAACCAGTACACCACGATAGGTATATCAAGGACCGTGGTATGTGCTATCCTGTCTGGGATGGTGCATATAAAAGATCCCTTGCTACTAATGGAAAAATGTACTGGGTTTCTTCTCAAGGCTAAATGTCAGAATGACCAAACTTTATTTTTGGCATTCAATAGCCGATAAATTAATAAATCAGCGTGCTCTATTGTGGTGTTGATAAACCAAACAAATTTCTTCTTCTTTTTTTTTTTTTTTTTTTTTTTTTTATAAATTTAAATTCACACAAACCACCAATTGGTTATTTGGTGAACCATGACTTTTTAAAATTAAATTGCCATCAGTTTTTAATTTTTTTATTTAAGACTTGTTTTGGAATTAGAAAAATACTACATTATTTGCAAAATCACTTTGTTTAAAATACTTTTGGAATGTCAGTATTCTACAGAATGGTAGCTCACTTGTTACGATTAGGTTACTCACTGGGTTATACAAATATAATTCTTAAGATTTTGAAATATTGTCCCATGATATGTCTGAACAAAAACATTGCCATTATACTGCCATAGAATGGGTGGCATGACAAATAAACCAATTTAGCAATTGCCTCTCATTTTGTTAAATTATTTAGAAATATATTATTATTATCTGATTGTTATTTTCACTAGGTGAAGCAACCAAAGGCGTCTCTGATATTCCAGTCGTGCTCGGCGTCGATCCGTCACAACACCCACGTTGCCCTGTATCTGATTCCACATGTAGTAGGACAGGTTCTACAGGACGGGAAGGAGGAGGATATTACTGAGGCAAGGATCGTAACAACTATATATTTCATCTCTCATCAGCAAGAATGTCATTATTAGTCCCCCTACCAGTCCAACCGGAGGAAACTGTAAATTTAGTCTCTGTGCTTTTTTTTTCCTGCAGTGCTTCAAGATATTGAAAGTTTATATATAGCTTTATCATGTAGAGTTACTGGTCAAGTTTGACTTTAATGGGAATTTACCCATGTTTAACAGAGTTATAACCAGATCAAGTTGGACTTTAATGGGGATTTACCCATGTTTAACAGAGTTATAACCAGATCAAGTTGGACTTTAATGGGAATTTACCCATGTTTAACAGAGTTATAACCAGATCAAGTTGGACTTTAATGGGGATTTACCCATGTTTAACAGAGTTATAACCAGATCAAGTTGGACTTTAATGGGGATTTACCCATGTTTAACAGAGTTATAACCAGATCAAGTTGGACTTTAATGGGGATTTACCCATTTTTAACAGAGTTATAACCAGATCAAGTTGGACTTTAATGGGGATTTACCCATGTTTAACAGAGTTATAACCAGATCAAGTTGGACTTTAATGGGGATTTACCCATTTTTAACAGAGTTATAACCAGATCAAGTTGGACTTTAATGGGGATTTACCCATGTTTAACAGAGTTATAACCAGATCAAGTTGGACTTTAATGGGGATTTACCCATTTTTAACAGAGTTATAACCAGATCAAGTTGGACTTTAATGGGGATTTACCCATGTTTAACAGAGTTATAACCAGATCAAGTTGGACTTTAATGGGGATTTACCCATTTTTAACAGAGTTATAACCAGATCAAGTTGGACTTTAATGGGGATTTACCCATTTTTAACAGAGTTATAACCAGATCAAGTTGGACTTTAATGGGGATTTACCCATGTTTAACAGAGTTATAACCAGATCAAGTTGGACTTTAATGGGGATTTACCCATGTTTAACAGAGTTATAACCAGATCAAGTTGGACTTTAATGGGGATTTACCCATATTTGAACTATTGTTTTGGCAGTACTCTTGGAATGCTTGATCATTCTTCCTTCTTTCTTTCTGTTGATGTTTTTTTTCTCTTTTTTTTTTTTTTGCTTAAATAAAAGTAATACATTTTTACAAAGTTGACAGTTTTTTTTGTTTTTTTATAATAGTATATTTTTCAACTTTTCAACTTTATTTTGCATGTTATTAATTGGTCATCAAACTCAAATGTGACTCCGGAAAGTTTGTTATTACTAAAACATGAAAACATTCACACTTACTTATTTTGAATGGGTGCTGTTCTGTTGTATTAAGACAGTTGTTGAAGTTTGCCTTCTTGTCCTGTCTTCTGGCTTTAATGCCCTAAAACCTAAAAAATCTCCATTGGTCTAGGCCAATATGGCTTTGCCCTTTTAGTTGCCAAATTCGAGGCCTGGTATTTGATTAATGTGCCTCTTAAGACTTGTGTATTAAGGTAACATTAAACAAACATTGCAACCAATAGTAAGTAGATAACTGTTTGGGGAGATGTATCACTGTACTGAGGTATTGTTAAACATTCCTTTCCTTTATTCACCTATCAGGTCTGCAAGGAGATCCTTGAAGTGCTGAACCAGGTGAAGAAACCGGACACGCGACAAGGAAACCCGTCTGATTTCAGCCACAAGAGTGCCCAGACAGTCTTCTCCATCCTCGATTACCTCACCAAGTGGCAGCGGCACCGAGCTCAAATAAAAGCAGCGGCAAACCCCAATCCTAAAGGTAAACAACTATAACTCCAGTCCTAAAGGTACTGAATATAACTCCCATCCTAAAGGTAAATAATTATAACTCCAATCCTAAAAGGAAAAAAATATAACTCCAATCCTAAAGGTAAATAATTATAACCCCAATCCTAAAGGTGAGCAAATATAACTCCAATCCTAAAGGTAAATAATTATAACACCAATCCTAAAGGTAAATAATTATAACCCCAATCCTAAAGGTAAATAATTATAACACCAATCCTAAAGGTAAGCAAATATAACTGCAATCCTAACGCTAAAGAAATATAGCTCCAATCCTAACGGTAAAGAAATATAACCCCAATCCTAAAGGTAAATAATTATAACCCCAATCCTAAAGGTAAGCAAATATAACTCCAATCCTAACGGTAAATAATTATAACTTCAATCCTAAAGATTAACAAATATAACCAATCTTAAAGGTAAACAAATATAACTCCAGTCCTATAGGTATTGAATATAACTCCATTCCTAAAGGTAAACACATATAACTCAAGGCCAATAAAAATTGTGAGAACGATTGTTTAGTTTGCGCGTCACTCACACAAATCTAATTTTTCGTAATCATGTATTAAAGGGAGTTAATTCTTTACAGTGAAAATGTTAAAGAACATCTGCAACACCAAGATCCTATTTTACAAGCATTTGATTTTACTCCCATAGTCTAATTGCAAGAGACCAGAGGTTTTTGTGTGTGCATTAAATTTAGGTCATCATTTACATGAACATAACAGGTTGCACAAAAAGGAAATAGGTTACCAGAATTTAATTTTGTGTAACCTATAATTTATGAATGGGTGACACAGATTTTCACTTCTCAGACTCTTTTCACGAAGGTGTTGGCAAATCCTTTTTACTAGAAGCAGCATATTTAAAGTACTTGTTCAGTACAAGATTGTCTTGTTAGAGGCAGTATATTTATACAAGTTTATCCTGCAACCACTGTTTCTACTGACAGATTATGACGACTGATTAAAGCAAAGTCATAAACGTATACTAGCAGATTATGACTTTTGACATCACTCATATGACGTCACACGCATAGCTACATTACAAAATTGCTCATTTGATCTCTAGGTCATCATCGTACAATGTTACAGAAATGATAGCTTTCCCCCTTAATTTTTATGGTCTGCAGGATAAAAATAATAACTAATTACTGATGTCGGATATCTGCTTTATCCTGTGAAGGTAAGAATGGGAATTTCCTATTCTTACCTTCACAGGATAAAGCAGATATCAGACGTCATTAACTAATTATTCTCTATTTAAAACAAGATATTTGAAGAAACATTTTATTCGGATGAGGCAGCATATTCATTCAAATTTGATGCAAGACAGTTGAAACCTTTCTTTATTAGAAGCAGCTTATTATAAAATAAGTTACAGAAGTATTATACAATGGTTTTACAAGACAGTTGAAAAACAAAATTCATCCGAGGCAATATATTTATACAAATATTATACAAAGGAAAGGAAATGTTTTATTTAACGATGCACTCAACACATTTTATTTATGGTTATATGACGTCCGACATATGGTTAAGGACCACACATATATTGAGAGAGAAAACCCGCTGTCGCCACTTCATGGGCTACTCTTTCTGATTAGCAGCAAGGGATCTTTTATATGCACCATCCCACAGACAGGATAACACATACCACGGCCTTTGATAATATTATACAAATATTTTACAAGATAGATGAAACTTTTCTTTATTAGAAGCAGCATATCTGAGAGATCCTGGGTACAGAGCAGTGAGCGCCTTCCTCGAGAGAGTTCCGCAGGATGTGCTGGCGCAGGCCTGTTTCAATTGTGAGGCGTTCAGTCGCTCTCTCATGCACTTCGAACAGTTTGTGTCAGGATCGAAACAAAACCTGCAGCAGCACCTTGACTTCCTACAGGTGGGTCATTGAAGAGAAAAGTCAGTCATGTATATATGGGTTATTATCTTTGTGTGTCATACTGATTTTATGAAACAAGTGTCAGGATTTTTGTATTCCCTGAGCGAGATGTTACGGTTTTTATTAACTTAGTTATGTTGATCCATGTGGATAATAAATTTGTATATACATCCAGTGCAT
This sequence comes from Gigantopelta aegis, assembly GCF_016097555.1. Taxonomy (NCBI): domain Eukaryota; kingdom Metazoa; phylum Mollusca; class Gastropoda; order Neomphalida; family Peltospiridae; genus Gigantopelta; species Gigantopelta aegis. The sequence goes on from NC_054700.1 coordinate 46,828,946, forward strand.
GTAGTTTTAATGTACCATAATGTTAAATGTTCGCATACTGATATTGATTTTGTTGAGGCTAAGCTATCCAGTTTGAAGCTGGTTAGATTCTGTCTTTGTGTTCCAGTACTAGATCCATTTCTTAGATTGTATTTTAATGTTAAATATCATCACTACACCACATTGATTATATTAATCATGAGATATTGGATGTGTCAGACTTTTGATACTTCTGACATAATCTTAGAGGAAACCCACTACCTATTTTCTATTAGCTGTAAGGGTTTTTTATAAGCACTTGTACATATACAGGAAAGCACATACATGTACCAATGCCTTTGATATACCAGTCATGGGGTACTGGTTGGGAAGGGAAAAATAAAAAATAATAAACAGGTGAGTGCTCTACAGACGGAGCTAGATTCATAGATTAATCTGGGGCAAGATGTAGCCCAGTGGTAAAGTGCTCACTTGATGCGTGGTCGGTTTGGGATCGATCCTCGTCGGTGGGCCCATGGGGCTATTTTTTGCTCCAGCCAGTGCACCATGACTGGTACTTCAAAGGCAGTGGTATGTGCTATCCTGCCTATGGGATGATGCATATAAAAGATCCCTTGCTACTAATCGAAAAGAGTAGCCCATGAAGTGGTGACAGCGGGTTTCCTCCCTCAATATCTGTGTGGTCCTTCACCATATGTCTGACGCCATTTAACCGTAAATAAAATGTGTTGAGTGCGTCATTAAATAAAACATTTCCTTCCTTCCAAAGATTAATCTATGTTCTGGACAGATAGCACATATACCTAATGCAGATTGAAAACAAGAACAAATTTTAAATGCAGATATTCTGTATATTGTTTGGTTTGTGTATGGCATTATATAATTCTTGTGAATGTTTTTTTGTCTTACAGATCTGTTATAATTCTGCTGACCATAGGTTTTTTTTCTGTTACAGAGACTGTACGTGTCTATGGACGAGTCCGATGGAGTGGTTGGGGTGGCCGCTATCAGACAGAGTCAGGCCACGTTGATGCAGCAGATTCTCAGTCACGAAAGTCTGGGTAAGCGGATCACGTTTAAGGATGGGCTAGGTCAGCTGAAACATTTAACATTTACGTGACGAATAGGTGACAGATAAGACATTGCATTGTGAGACACTTCCTTTTAGTTAGTTATAGAACTCTTCTTGCCAGAATATTGTTTATTCTTAGATACTACAGCAGAATCTTTGGGTTGAACTCAGAAAGGTCGAATACACCACAATGCTCGAACACTTACATGATGTTGACTGAATGATTGGGTCGAACACTTTTTTGAGCACCGATGGGATTCGAGCCAATGGGATTCAACTGTATTTTTCTTAATAAATTATACATTTTAAAAATAAAATATAAATTAGAGGGTCTGTTCTTTACTGATATTTAAAAAGGGTCTTTTGAGAGAATTCTGTTTACACAGGGTCTGGTTTTGAAAGGTGTTTTTGTATTAATAAAACTAGATTTGGGAATCTTGTAATATCACCTGCGTGTTTTTCCACAGGTCAGCAGCAGGATGCGCAGGCGTGTTATGAGCGAGCAATCCAGATCGAGTCAAATGACGTGGGACTTCACCAGGGTCTCCTCCACAGTCTGATGGAGCTGGGACAGCAGAACAAGGCACTGCTTTACGCTACGGGTGTCATCGCCGAGAGGTGAGCTGTTAATACTAAGAGTTATCTTCCTTTGTATATTAAAGAACAAGGCACTGCTTTACGCTACGGGAGTCATCGCCGATAGGTGAGCTGTTAATACTAAGAGTTATCTCCCTTGGTGTATTAAAGAAGGCACTGCTGTACGCTACGGGCATCATTGACTAGAGGTAAGCTGTTCATACTAAGAGTTATCTCCCTTGGTGTATTAAAAACCAGCATTACTGTATACTATGGGTGTTATTGCTAGTAGGCAAGGTAATAATAATGTAAGAGTTATCTTCATTCATGTATTACTCAATTTAGACTTAAATACAGCTCATACTGAAAAAGAAAATTATTTAAATTTGATTTTCACATGTATTTGTTTTGTCAGACCGACCTGGATGAGCCAGCTGAATGCATTCCGTGTGGAGGCCGCATGGAAACTCGGCAGCTGGGACAAGCTGGAGACATTCACGAAGCCAGAGAGAAACAATCGCAGCTGGCCGGTTGTCATTGGCAAGATTCTGCTGGCTGCTCGAGAAAGGGTGCGTAACTAATGTAAAAGGATATACATGTTGTATGCCTTCCTTCACAGACACACAAATCTCTCCACACAAATCTTTTCACAAACATGCACGCATACACACCAAAACATGCACACAGATGCACACATACAGAGATAATCTTTAACAGTTAAAAAACTAAGCGGCACGAAAAAAAACCTACAACAAAAACAAAAACAACCCTTGGTTTTCTGTATTAATGAGTCAGTCTTTTTGAAACAACACGGCAGTTGAGATGTAAATTGCCTTAGGTAGAGAGCATCACCTATGGCACTTTTGTGCCGTCGGTAAAGCTCCTCAACAATGGCGAAATGTATACACCTGGTGTACATTAAATGCCAATATTTAACATTTGCACATTTAAAAGATGTCTACATATAACACGATTGCCATAAGCAGGCTCAAAATTGCCATGGGAGACAAATTCTTAAGTTCGAGTGCTGAAACAAGGGTCAGAGTACCCCCAAAATTGCTCATTCAGTTTGTTGGGTTATAACTTATAAGAAAGAAAACGACCACAGTGAGTGTTTTTTAAATGACAGTCATACCTAAACTGCAAGTGTTTGAGATTTGTTAGAATATATCCATTGTGTAAATTGTTGTAGAAAGAAGATGAGTTTCGGAAAGAGCTTGAGATGGTGAGAAGAGAACAGATGGGACCACTGTCTGCTGCCAGCATGGAGTCTGGTTCCTACCAGCGTGGATACGAATATATTGCACGGTAAGATATTGTCTTTTTCTATTTTATTTATTTTTCTGCTTATATCTAATTACTGTTTGTGTACACTGTCATGGGCATACCTCAGGTATTTGGGAGGTCAATTAATAGAACAATGTAACCGGTTTCCTTCAAAGACTGTCAAAATTACCAAGTGTTTGTCATGCAATAACTGATGATTAATTAATTAGTGTGCTCTAGTGTTGTTAAACAAAGCAAGACTTTTTAATTGTATAACATTGATGTTCAAAATATATTTTGAACAAACTGATGTATTTATCATTCTACTTTTTTATGCTTATCATTTTATTTATTTCTACATTTCATTAAATTTAAATATATACATTCCAAATCCTACATTTTTGTTTTTCAGTTTATTTCTACATTTCATTGTATTAAATATATATATGCCAAGAAAATGGATTAGTATGTCTTGTGTACTTCATGATTCACATGGGGCAGGATGTAGCCCAGTGGTCAAGCGTTCCCTTGATGTGTGGTCGGTTTGGGATCGATCCCCGTCAGTGGGCCCATTGGGCTATTTCTCACTCCAGCTAGTGCACCACGAGTGGTATATCAAAGGCCATGATATGTATTATCAAAGGTGCATATAAAAGATCCCTTGCTGCTAATCGAAAAGAGTAGCCCATGAAGTGGCGACACTGGGTTTCCTCTTTATATATCTGTGTGGTCCTTAACCATATGTCTGATGCCATATAACCATAATTAAAATGTGTTGAGTGCGTCATTAAATAAAACATTTCCTTCCTTCCTTCCTTCATGGTTCACAAAACTATTTTTCCTAGACTACACATGCTGAACGATATAGAAGAAGCTCTGCGAGTACTGGCCGACTTCCCATCACGGTCCAGTGACAGCGAGCCCATCACCAGGATCCCGCCAATCGGTCTGCTCTCTCAGTGGCGGTCCGGACTGCAGATGGCTCAGGTTGGTGGATATCTTGATCAAGCTTCATTTATTAGCTAATAATAAAATTTCTGTTACATTCATTACAATTGAATGCCATCCCATTGGTCCAGCCATAGCAACGCAAGTTTGTTCATTTAAGAATTGACCGCAATTATTTTTTGGTTCATGCAAGTATGAACCGAAAAAACGATGTGCACACTGTATGACTACGCCATATAACCGTAAATAAAATATGTTGAGTGCATCGTTAAATTAAACATTTCCTTCCTTAATATTTTATTTTCAATTATTTTTTGGCAGCTTAAACATTAACCCTCAATAAGACAAAGTACCAAATGGATTCTGTTTTGTGACATTGATTGAGTCTGTTTTGTGACATTGATTGAGTCTGTATTTTGTTGTGTTTGTGACAGTCATCATTTCGAACCCAAGAACCGATCCTGACACTGCGCCGCACGCTGCTGTCTCTGACTAACACCAGCGAGGACGAGATGCTCAACATGCAGGTCGGCAAGTGGTGGCTGTGGAGTGCCAAGGTGGCCAGGAAGTAAGATGTAGTGTCTGTTGGTTTATTTCATTTCATCCTAACATCCAGCTACGGTCCAAACACGCACACTTTACCTACATGGGCTGTGTTTCTTTGATAGAAGTTAATGGTTAATAGTTGTCATGTCATATTATATACTCGGTATTTCAGCCATTGTGTTTAAAGGACTGTTGTGGTTTTTCTCTGAAGAAGAAAAGTTCAAATGTTTTGTTACAAGAATATCAATTGATCGAATTTTACAGTGTGTGAAAAAAACAACAACAACATGTAATTGCAATGTTTTTAAAATACTAATAAAACAATATCTGGCTTTAGTTTTCTCGGAAAACTCATAAATATGCAAATCACAGAAAACCTTTTGGCAATTTGCATATTCATGGCATCACGGAAATATTTTGTTTGCCATGAAATATAATGACATATATCTGATGTCATTTGTATTTGAAAAATGTTAACATTGGTTATCCCAACTAACATCACTAGCAATAAAAATTGTTTAAAAAAAAAAAATAGTTTTTACTTTATTATTTATTTACTTTATTATTTCTCAACTGCAAATTGGATATTGGATAAAGGAGAAATTAAACCTTGTTTAAATACAAAACTGTATTCTTCTTGTTGTTTTTTTTCTCAGAGCTCGTTACTTGCAGACTGTAAATGGCTGTCTCCTGCAAGCCAGTGCCTACAACCTGCCCGAATTCTCTTTAGAAAAGGCCAAGTGGCTATGGGAAAAGGTGAAACTTTAGCAGATTTATATCTGGTACAGTACCGTAAATATTTAGAATCAATTGATTAAATTTTCACAGAATCATGCTCTGAGATGAGTGGGTGTTGTAATGATATTTATTTATATAAAAAAGGTTGATTAAAAATATTTTCCTACACTGAAGTAATATTTATTTGAGATTTCAGTAAAAATTCTTCATGCAGTTTAGTCTACAGTGAAACTCCTCTTCCAGACATGCTCAGGACCAAGTAAAAAGTCCAGTTTTAAGAGGTATCTGGTTTACAGAGGTTTTCTTCTGTACAGATATTTAAAAAGGTATCATAAAAAACGTCCTGTTATGAGGGAATTCTGGTTTTGAGAGGTTTGTCTGTATACAGTCATGTTCTTCAACCTGACCTAATTGTTGTTGTCTATTATGACATAATGAATGACATTTTTTTATTAATTTGTTTTATAGTTGTAAAACTTACTTGATCCTTGTTTATCTGAAAAAAAATCCAAAAGAAAATCCCTTTGTGTTAAGTATTTATTTTGAGATTGAATTCAAAGGAGATAAACGAAAGGGGGCAGTTGGATAAAAAAAAAAGTAACATAAAAAAAGAGTATTTGTTTTCCCACCAATGTATGATTTTGTTTTCAGGGAGAGAATGATGCAGCCCTGTCCTGTCTGGAGAAGAGTATAGCTGAACACTTCAGTGACGTCACGCAACTCAAACTGGACCACAGCGACGACGGCATCATGAGGAGACGCATTTACGCTCAGGTTTTAATTTATCTAGATACTTACAGAGCAGGCAGTCTTCCACAAATTTCCAGGGATGTGAGAGCTACGCGTAAATGCGCTTTTCCATTTCATCTAAAAAAACCCCAAAACATGATGTTCAATACTGTTGACCACACAAGGTTCATTTGCATGTTTTCACGGTTTCAAGTTTATGATGTGTGCCTTATATTATAAGTTATAATCAGTTTAGATTTGTTAGCATTGAATGCAATTTTTGACAGTTCCAGTGGTTGCAAACAACAATTTTCCTTCAGGGGGCCTTGAGCGGCTCCTGGACCCCGACCGCAGTAAGCTTTTTTGTTCCAGCCCCTCTCAAATCCCTGAATTTTCTAGGTTTGTTTTATAAGGTTGTGTTGTGGTTGTTTGGGAGAAGTAACCCTCATGATTATCTTCTACTGGTGCCACTGGGTGAATGACTTGCTTGTTACTTTATAAACAAACATACAAAATCTTTGTCACTTAATTATTGAGAGAGTGCAGGATGTAGCTCACTTGTAGAGCAATCAGCTGAAGTGTGATGGGTCATATGATTGATTGCCCTTTGTGCATTAAGGTTTTTTTCCCATGACTGGTCTGTGGCGTATACTCTTGTCTATTGGAAAGTATATATAAAATAACCCTTACTGGTTTTTATGGTAAGAGTTGCAGCAAGTTCTCTCTCTTTCTCTCCTCTCCTCTCGTCTCGTCTCTTCTCGTCTCTTCTCTTCTCTTCTCTTCTCTTCTCTTCTCTTCTCTTCTCTTCTCTTCTCTTCTCTCTCCCTCCCTCCCAAAAATACAATAATCATATTATTTTAAAAACCAATTAACCACAATCTAAATTCTTCTGGGGTATCAGTAAACAACTATTCCTTTCTTTTCTTTGATTCATCAGACACTGTTGCTGTGCGGTCGGTACAGCGAGGAGACGTCGAGCATGCAGAGTAACTCGATTGTGAAGCTGTACAAGGACGTGATCGATATCCACCCCGAGTGGGAGGACGGACACTTCTACCTGGCCAAGTACTATGACAAGATCATGACAACTATCATCGACGACAAAGACCGGCCGGAGAAACAGGGGTACAATTCTTAGAATACGAGCCAGACTGAATCATTGAGAGAGAGAGAGCGGGAGAGAACGAGGAAGGAAGGAAGGAAGGAGTTAGAAAGTGGTTACCTGGATTAGTTTTCGTATAACCCATGAATGGTTAATGCAGATTTTAAATTCTGAGAGATCTGTATTACTTATTATCCACGTTCAACATAACCAAGTTAATAAAAGCCATACGAAGCACATGTGTAATAACAAGTGTAATGATGTAATTTTAACATGATGTTGCTTCCCTAGTCTTAGCTCCGACTACATGTCTAAGAAGCAACAGTATAACATGACGTTCCTTCTTCAGTCCTAGTTAAGATTGTGCATTTTAAATATGACATTGTTTCTTCAACTTGAAGCATTTTGAGACAGCTCTTGTTATTAATAAAAAAAAAAAAGAATAATAATAAAGAAATAATTGCTCGGGCAATACAAGAATCCTGAAAGACATTTCGTAAAATCTCTGCAACACACATAATAATCTTTATATGTTTGTGTTTATTAGGGAATTCATCATCTACGTGGTGAAGTATTTCGGCCAGTCTCTTCAGTACGGGAATCAGTACATCTACCAGTCGATGCCGCGCCTCCTCAGTCTGTGGCTCGACTACGGGACGGCAGTTGTCGAATCGGAGAAGAAAGAACAGAAAAAGAATTCTCAGAAAGTCCAAGCGCAGAAGGCCATCTTGATGAGAATTAACAAGGTGAATTTAACTCTTTACAACTGATTTGATTACTGTTATCCATCTTCCAGACTAAATTTGGATTGGGTTGGGATCCAGCTTGGTCAAATTTTATTGCATAGAGATTGCTATCATCAGACAGAATTCAGGGCCTGGATGTATAGGAACATAAAAATAATTCTCAGAAGGCTATCTTGATGAGAATTCAGGGCCCTGTTGTACAAAGCATATTTAAATTAACCCTGGGCTAGTCTTAATATTTTCCTTTTAATTATTTTTGCACAAATACAAAATAAACTTTAAATTTGATTGGTTGTTATAAATTTAGATTCAAGATTGTTTTTAGTAATTATTTGTATTGATTCAATCCTTGATTTTGAAAATGTCTGTTGACCACTGGTTACATTAATGTTTGTACAATTGGCCCCAGGTCCTTGAGACCTGTCCTACAGTACCCCTTTGATCCGAGGATATTGGATGTACTGCAATGATTAGAGGTCGGTAATATAGATCTAGCTCAGTCAGTAGAGGTGCTTTGGTCGTAGGATCGAATCCCCTCAGTGAACTACTGTTTCCAATATTTCACTGTTTTCATTATTCACCTTTTTTATTATTTCACTTTTTCTGGTTATCTTACTAGTTTTTAAAAATATTTTATCAACAGCTTGCAGCAGTTCTCTGTGTTTTATTGTTTCACTGTATTTTATTTTATTTCAGTTTTTTATTTATTCAATTTTTTTAGTGGTTCAGGTTTTTCTTTTTCTTCCCTGTTTTTTTTCCCATCATTTCGCTGTGTTCCATCATTTCACTGTATCTCACCACTGTACTGTGTGTTTAAGGTGATTGCGACACTGAGTCAGTCGCTGGCCGAGTACCAGTTCTTCACCACTTCACTGTTTCATCATTTCACTGTTTCATCATTTTACTGTGTGTCATTATTTCACTGTGTTTCATCATTTCACTGCTTTCCATTATTTCACTCTATCTCACCGCTATACTGTGTTTCAGGTGATTGCCACACTGAGTCAGTCGCTGGCTGAGTATCAGTTCTTCACCACTTCACTGTTTCATCATTTCACTGTGTTCCATCATTTCACTGTGTTCCATCATTTCACTGTATCTCTCCACTGTACTGTGTGTTTCAGGTGATTGCGACACTGAGTCAGTCGCTGGCTGAGTATCAGTTCTTCACCGCTTTCCCGCAACTCATCTCCCGCATCTGTCACGCACAGCCGGACGTCTTCCAGCAGCTGCAGGTAATGAAATTATTACTCATATTGATCTCAGATGTGAAGACTCTAAACCATTGTTTACAGATTACTGTACTTTCTCTCTCTCGTATCTTATCACACAGACTTACATGCAAATTCTAAATCATTACTCATGTCGTTTTCAGATGTCTGTACTTTCTCTCTCGCATCTTACATGCAATAACGATGTTTGTTAGGTACCAAACAGCCTTAGTTTAAAATATGTTGAGGTCGGATGTGTTTTAATAGCTTCAGGTGACAGTTCATTACTCGTAATGTACTAATTCCAGAATTTAGTTTTCACTTTTTATTATGGTACCCATTTTCTAACATGTCTTCTTATAAAGTTTTTGGTGCAGCTTTATTCCATGATGCAGTTATAATTGTGACATGCTACATTTCAGAAGCAAATAATACAAACTAAAACTGAGTTACTGGTATATGTTTAAGAGGGCGTGGGGTGAGGGGAATGTTGAATTTTATTTGTGACAGTTTTGGGACATACAAAACATGGAGCCCCTACTAAACTGCCAGTTATTTATTACATAAAGAACAACTACATGTATAAACAAAAAAATTTAAAATCTTTTTATGTTGATGATAAAGATTATTGTTATTGTGGTTGTTGTTATTATTATTATTATTATTATTATTTTGTTGTCAAATAAATAGTAAGGTACTAACTGTAAGATTAACATTATTTCAGAATTTGATTGCTAAAATCTTGGTTCTGTTTCCGCAACAAGCCATGTGGATGTTGATGGCTGTTTCTAAGGTAAAAGTTACCATGGTGATGGTTTTGTTATGTAAATGATCAGTTTGTAAAATAATGTATCGGTTTATGTGCTTCATCCATGATGATAATAAATGAATGTCTTGACGACACCCCAGCACAAAAATACACATCGGCTATTGGGGTCAAATAAAGGTAAGTATAAAAATATGATTATTGACATTAAAAATAAACAATTATATAACTATGTAAAAACAAGTGTATTTAAATATTTGTATTCATATTTGTCATTTGTGTCATTACATCTGTTCATAGAAGTTTCTGTTGATAGCTGATTTTAAAAAAATGTTGTGATGTGTACTATATTGGGGCCTAATTCACAAAGGTCTCTTAGGCTCTGTTAGACAACAAAGCATCCTCTATGCAAGTCTTTTAGCATTGCACTGCAAGATGCAAAGTTGCGAGAGTTTTATGAATTAGGCCCCTGTGTAACATAAGAATATAACAGTAAATTTAATTATAATATGTTTATTTCAGTCGTCTTACTCCATGAGGGTGAAGCGATGTCAAGAAATATTTGCCACTGCTAAGTATGTTTAATTTTTCCCATTCCAAAATCTTGATATTTTTTGTTTTGTCTTGTAAAAGTAAAATTGAAACTATCTGTTCTAACTTTCTCTCCAAATTATTGCAGAATAGTGAAACCCTAAAAACTGGACATTTTTCACAGTTTCTTATAAATATTGGTACACAACATGCCTCTAAACTGAATAATCCTTTAAAACAGGACTTTTTACTTGCTCCTCTGTGTGTCCGGTTTAGAGGTGTTTCACTGTATAATTGTTATGGCATACCAGTGTTACTTATTCACCAGTATTTAAACTACTATATAGTGATTAAGCTATACACAGTACATGCTGTTGTTACTAGGTTACTGAATCCCGAGTTACACAAGTTCATACAAGATGCGACAAAGCTGACCGAGAGACTGCTGGAATTGTGTGAGAAGAAAAGTGAAACGCCCACACTGAGTGTGAGCCAGCACTTTAAGCCTCTGAGACGACTGCTCGAAGACAGGTACTGTGACGTTCATGAATTTTAAACAGAACACTGAGTACTCTAAAATAGTACAAATCTTTAGCATTATTTGTGGGCTATTCAAATACTACGTAATGCTCCAGGGTGTGGGTGAGTGTAGGTTCCAATGTTGTGTAGCATTACAGGGGTGGATGGGTGTATTGAACAGCATTATGTAACACTTATTTGTAAATTACTAAAATATTTTGTTGGTTTTTGTTTTGCCTGAAACACAGAGTAAACTCACAGGTTTCGGAATATATAACTTCACAGACTTCTCTTTCACCAACCATTAAACACCCACCATCAATAGACAGCCAATGTTGTTGAGTTGTGGGCATAAAAATAAATGAAATACATTTTTGTCCTTTGAAATATATGAATTTCTATTATATGTTTTTAGTTGATATTTAGTTTTTAAGCTGAATGTTTAGTTTAATATGTTTAAAAAAAACAAAGAAACTGACAGTCAAACCTAGGTTAAACAACTACCAAAGGGAGTAAATAAAAGTGGTCTTTTAAGACAGGCAGCTGCTTAATACAGGTCAGTTTTAACTTTATACTATAATAGATGATTTTTGAAGTGTAAATATGTTTTGCTTACGACATGTCAGTGTATACTATATTAGATGATTTGAGAGAATAAACATGTGGCCTCTTAACACAGGTGGCTGCTTACTACAGGTCAGTTTATACTACATTAGATGATTTGGGTGGTTTAACTTTAACACACACGGCAGCTAGAGCAGCTTTGACTAAATTTCTCCGATGTTTTTAACAAATGATTGTTTGTTATTTTTAGCAATTTCAGTTCGATCCTGCTTCCTCTCCAGTCGGCCATGACAGTTACGTTGCCGACATTCCAGGGTGCTAAGTCGCACAGCTCTGCGTTCTCTGACAACCAGGTGTTCATCTGTGGCTTCGAGGACATGGTTAGTGGATCATTGAAAAACATTCACACAATACACATTCCAGATGTAGCTCATTGGTATAGATCACGTATCTAAGGTGTGTTGATTCATAGGATTAATTATCCTTGATGGACGTGTTAGGTTTTTTTTCCCCTACCCCACTGCAATTATTATTTTGAAGGCTGTGGTATATACTGTTCTGTCTGTGGATGAGTGCATATATAAAAATATTCCTTGCTAATCAGTAGGAGTAATAGTTTTTGGTGGTAAGTTTCCTGTATATCTAGATTCTGTCAAAATAACTAAATAGACCCTATTGATCTAGAACAGGGGCAGGTCATAGCCTGATGTGCAGTCAGTCTAGAATCGATCCCCATCAGTGGGTTTATTTGCCAGTGTACCTCAACTGACATATATCAAAGGCTATGGTATGTATTGTCCTGTCTGTGGGATGGTGAATATAAAAGATCCCTTGCTACTAATGGAAAAATATTGATGGTTTCCTCTGTATGTCAAAATTACCAATGATTATTAGCTGATGATTAATAAATCAATGTGCTATAGAACATAGCCGAGTTGTATGCTCACTTGATGCACCATTGATCTAGAATTGCTCCCCATTCCAGCCAGTGCTCCACAACTGGTATAATAAAGACATTTATATGTTTTGTCCTGTCTGTGGGATAGTGCATATAAAAACCCTTGTTGCTAACTGAAAAGAGTCTCCCGTGACATGGCAGCTGCAGGTTTCCTCTCTCATTATCTGTGTGATCCTTAATCATATACCCAATGTCATATGTCCGTAAATACAAATATGTCGTTACATAAAACATTTCTTCCTTCTTCCAAATAAACAACATGTCAATATCATCCTGTACAAAAGGCTAGGACTATCTACATTACATAAATATTCCATACCATTACCATTACCTTTTAAGTTCTGTTTTAAAATATTTTTGTAGATTGAGGTTCTGCCGTCTTTACAAAAGCCGAAGAAGATCACAATGATTGGCAGTGATGGGAAGAAGTACGTCATGATGTGTAAACCAAAGGTATGTCCTTACTGCAGCGCTATGTGTGGTACATTAATTTGGTACTAGTGGGTTACTATGCAATACGAAGTTATTGTTTGTATTATGTTATAGTGTGATACAGTAAAACGTCTCAAAACCGGACCTGCTGTAAACCAGAATTCCCTCAAATCCGGACATTTTTCATGGTCCATTTTTAATAATCAATATAGAACTTAACCTCTCTAAACTGGATACCTCTTAAAACCAGACATTTTACTTGGTCCTGTGGGTGTCCAGTTTAGAGGGTTTCACTGTATCTGCATCAGTGTTTATTAGTAGATGGCAGATATCAAGTTTTGGCAGCTGCTTCTACCGCCACAGCCACCTACCTTTCATGCTTACAGTTATGCATCTTACTGTACTTAGTAGATATACAGCAGCTACTTTTCTCAAATTAGTAACAGCATTATCAGATAATAAATCCTAATATGTATCTCTTACTTTTTGTCTGGTACAGTGAAACCCCTCTGAACTGGACACGCATGGGACCAAGTAAAATGTCTGGTTATAAGAGGTGTGCAGTTTAGAGAGGTTAAGTTCTGTATTGATTATTAAAAATGGACCCGTGAAAAATGTCCGGATTTGAGGGAATTCCGGTTTACAGAGGGTCCGGTTTTGAGAGATATCACTGTTTATTATTCTGTTGTAATTTTCTAAAACAAATTGGTTGCTTTTTTTATTATCTGATTTGTTTTTTTTCCAGGATGACCTGCGTAAGGATTGTCGTCTGATGGAGTTTAATGGCATCGTCAACAGGTTTCTACACAAGGACGCTGAATCTCGCCACAGACAGCTCCACATCAGAACCTACGTGAGATTAGAATAAATACGACAAAATCTGGGGTGGGACGTAGTCCAGTGGTAAAGCGCTTGCTCGATGTGCGGTCGGTGTGTGATTGAACCACGTCAGTGGGCCCATTGGGCCATTTCTTGTTCCAGCCAGTTCACCACAACTGGTATATCAAAGGCCATGGTATGTACTACCCTGTCAATGGGATGGTGCATATAAAAGATCTCTAGCTGCTAATCGAAAAGAGTAGCCCATGAAGTGGCGACAGTGGGTTTCCTCTCTTAATATTTGTGTAGTCCTTAACCATATGTCTGACGCCATATAACAGTAAATAAAATGTATTGAGTGCGTCGTTAAATAAACCATTTCTTTCTTTTGTTAAAAATCTTGATACAAGCACAGAATATAGATGGTACTCTATGCACAGTACTAAAGAAAATATATATCATATTAAAATATAGAATATATATATATATATATATATATATATATATATATATTTTAATGTTTTAAACATTGTGTATAGTCTGTAGCAAGTTTGATTTTTAAAGTAAATTGTTGGGGTTTTTTTTACTTATAGCTTTATCATATACTGTTACTGATCAAGTTTATTTTATTTCATTTCAACTTATTTTCGTGCTTATGTCCAATTTAGGTTCAAGCATGCTATCCTAGGCACACACCTCACCTCTATCCAGGACAGTGGGTTAGTTGTTAGTGAGAGATAAGAGGGTGTAGTGGTCTTGCACCTACCCATTGAGTCGTTTAAAACTTTCTCTGGGTGGGAGCCAGTACTGGACTGCGAACCCTGTACCTACCAGCCTTATGTCCATTGGCGTAACCATGATACCACCGAGGCGGGTGATCAAGTTTAACTTTCATGGCGATTTACCCATTTTTGACAGAGTTATGGCCCTTGAACTTATGAAATAAAAAACATTGTTGGGCCCAATAGGGACATGTATTGCTTAGCAGTACTCTCAGAATGCTTATGACAGACTGAGTTATTTGAAATATTCATGTGTTATTCTGACAGACTGAGTTATTTAAAATATTCATGAGTTATTCTGACAGACCCAAGTTATTTGAAATATTCATGTGTTATTCTGACAGACAGTTATTTTTTATTTTAAAATATTCATGTGTTATTCTGACAGACTGAGTTATTTGAAATATGCATGTGTTATTCTGACAGACCAGGTTATTTAAAATATTCATGTGTTATTCTGACAGACGAGATATTTGAAATATCCATGTGTTATTCTGACAGACCAGGACCCATATTCACAAAAAAGTGTAAATTTACGTCTACGACTAGCACTTACGTGTGCCGTAGATTTACGTTATTCTCAAAGATGGTCGTAAATGTAAACGTAACTTAGTTGGACGTAAATCTACGATTTAACATTCTCACTGGAGTAATTAATAAAAACACATTAGAAACGATGGCTACCGGGTAAATAACAAATGCGCAAAATGCAATTTTGTTTGTCGTCTGCTAACAATAACATTGCGAACAGTGAACCATGGCATTTTGGTATTGGTAGGGATCTGCGTTTTGGTACGAACTTGAGGACATTTCTTAAAAAGGAAAAGATAACTCAGGAGAAATTGGCCAAGTCGAAAACATCCGTTCGATCATGAACAAAAATATGTTCAATCCGTGGGCGTTCGCCATAGCAAACTGCTTCATTTATTGGAAATGCTGCTAGTTTCCGTAAATAATAGTAAATAACGGCGATGGTGCTTGATTTATTATATGTACACAACTTACGTGCAGTGTTAGTTGCAACCTGAGGCACTCTTATATTTACGTCCAACTTTACACGTAACTTATGTTTTCGTTGTTTCGTGAATAGCTCTTCAGTTGTAGATTTACGTTTACGTGTAAAACTAGGTTTACGATATTTTGTGAATATGGGTCCAGGTTATTTAAAATATTCATGTGTTATTCTGACAGACTGAGTTATTTGAAATATTCCTGTGTTATTCTGACAGATCAAGTTATTTAAAATATTCATGTTATTCTGACAGAGTTAGTAGAAATATTCATGTGTTATTCTGACACAGTTATGTGTTATTCTGACAGACCATGTTTTTAAAAATATTCATGTGTTATTCTGACAGACCAAGTTATTTAAAATATTCATGTGTTATTCTGACAGACTGGGTTATTTGAAATATTCATGTGTTATTCTGACAGTTGAAATATTCATGTGTTATTCTGACAGACCCAAGTTATTTGAAATCTTCATGTGTTATTCTGACAGACCAAGTTATTTGAAATATGCATGTGTTATTCTGACAGATCAAGTTATTTGAAATATTCATGTGTTATTCTGACAGACCCAAGTTATTTGAAATATTCATGTGTTATTCTGACAGACCGAGTTATTTAAAATATTCATGTGTTATTCTGACAGACTGAGTTATTTGAAATATTCATGTGTTATTCTGACAGACTGAGTTATTTGAATATTCATGTGTTATTCTGACAGACTGAGTTATTTAAAATATTCATGTGTTATTCTGACAGACCCAAGTTATTTGAAATATTCATGTGTTATTCTGACAGACTGAGTTATTTGAAATCTTCATGTGTTATTCTGACAGACCAAGTTATTTGAAATATGTGTTATTCTGACAGATCAAGTTGTTTGAAATATTCATGTTATTCTGACAGTAGAAATATTCATGTGTTATTCTGACACAGTTATTCTGAAATATTCCTGTTATTCTGACAGACAGTTATTCTGAAATATTCCTGTGTTATTCTGACAGACCAGGTTATTTAAAATATTCCTGTGTTATTCTGACAGACCAAGTTATTTGAAATATTCCTGTGTATTCTGACAGATCAAGTTATTTAAAATATTCATGTTATTCTGACAGAGTTAGTAGAAATATTCATGTGTTATTCTGACACAGTTATTCTGAAATATTCCTGTGTTATTCTGACATACCAGGTTATTTAAAATATTCCTGTGTTATTCTGACAGACTGAGTTATTTGAAATATTCCTGTGTTATTCTGACAAACTGAGTTATTTGAAATATCCATGTGTTATTCTGACAGATCAAGTTATTTGAAATATTCATGTGTTATTCTGACAGACCAAGTTATTTGAAATATTCTTGTGTTATTCTGACAGACCCAAGTTATTTGAAATATTCATGTGTTATTCTGACAGATCAAGTTATTTGAAATCTTCATGATATTCTGACAGAGTTAGTAGAAATATTCATGTGTTATTCTGAACAGTTATTCTGAAATATTCCTGTTTTATTCTGACACAGTTATTCTGAAATATTCCTGTGTTATTCTGACAGACAGTTATTCTGAAATCTTCCTGTGTTATTCTGACAGACTGTTATTCTGAAATATTCCTGTGTTATTCCGACAGACGATTATTCTGAAATCTTCCTGTCTTATTCCGACAGATGGTTATTCTGAAATATTCCTGTGTTATTCTGACAGACAGTTATTCTGAAATATTCCTGTGTTATTCTGACAGACGGTGATCCCTCTGAACGAGGAGTGTGGCCTACTGGAGTGGGTGAACAACACACATGGTCTGCGCCACATCGTGATGAAGCTCTACAAGGAGAAGGGGCTCTACACCACGGGCAAGGAACTGCAGACCATGCAGCCATCACTACACGCACCTCTTGAGTGAGTTGTCTTGTTTGGCCGGGGTGGTGGGGGGTGTATATATGAAATATCATAAAACTTTTATCTTACAATTAGTTACACAATCATGTTATAATTTTATTATTATTGTACATTGTAAGACGATGATTCAAGGCACCCCAACCTTGACATTGCCAGTGATCTGGGGTAATAAAATTAACTATTCGGCTCCAAGAAAAACTTGCAGTGCACAGCAGCATTTGTTTGAGCTACTGAGCATTCGAAGAAGAAGAATTTGTAGTCTCTTGGCTTGAGACTTTGTTCTAGTCGTCGTTTGTATTCCTCTATAATTATAGTAGTATTGATTTTGCACAATCTAGATAGCAAACTTAAATAATTGACTATCTGTTTTTTCTTCTTTTTTTTTAGTGTGAAAATGAAAATATTTCGAGAGAAGTTTTTGCCACGGCATCCGTCGGTGTTCAAAGAATGGTTCTTGCGAACATTCCCAGACCCAACATCGTGGTAAAGTTGTAACTTTGTCCCCTGGAATTATATAGTGATACCTGTCTGAACCAGATCATACCAGAGAGCTTTCATATATCCAATTTAGACAGGATCCGATGTTTAGAGGGCTGTTTTTTAGAATTTAGAATTTTCAAAACCATGAAACTTTGCCATTTTGACAGGATTCTAGTTTGTTCAATGTCCAGTTTGGCCAGGTTTCATGGTATATAGAACCAGCCAAATCGCTTCATTATATAACATGTCCTACAAGGCAAAACTTGTAGGTTTTCGTTTTCAACAAACATCAGTTGCATCCTGTCTTCACAGAATCAATAGGCAAAAACTGATAGCTTTAACAAATATTTTTTGTATTCAGGCTTCAAGGTACATGCTTATTTCAAATAAAGAAACTGATATAATATATAAATTAAGGACACAATATTTCACATGTGCTATTGTTCCGTTTGTGTGTCAGTTACACAAGTTTAAATTCATGCGAAGAATCAGTCTGTTACGTGATGAACTCCTTATGTTTTAAAAATCTTACGGTTTTTGGCCTTAAATTGAGGTGGGTGGGGGAATAGATCCCCAGGTTCCTACATGCTTGAGTGACTAGACACAATTAATTTTAAAATATTAAACATTCATGACTATTTACATCACTAAGAGATAAGTAGATTTTATAAATTCAGTTGTGTTTTTCTCAGGTACAATGCCCGACTGGCATATGCTCGTACCTGTGCCGTGGTGAGTGTTGTTGGATATATCCTCGGTCTGGGTGACAGACATGGAGAAAACATCCTCTTTGACTCGACAAATGGGGACTGCGTGCATGTTGATTTCAACTGTCTTTTCAACAAGGTACGTAGTAGTATTAACTTACATTTTCAACATAAAGTTTAATTGTTTTAATTGGAATGTTTTTTGTCAAGTCATAAATTTTATAAAATTCAAAATCTTCTTTAGATGTGAACCCAATATCTGCTAGCTTTAAATCCACTAAATCTACTACTCCACCGAGGTTGGTTTGAGAATAAAAAATGCTTCCTTTGGCACACACCTCAGCTATCTGGGCTATCTGTCCAGTATAGTGGTTAATGAGAGAGTGGTTTGGGTAATTGTGTTATACCTACCCTTTAAGAGAGGGTATGTGGATGTAAAATGAGCACCTATCAACCCTAAGACCTAACATTCTGATTATCTTAATATAAAAAAAACTTTCCACACCACGTCTGTGCTGACATATACTACAGACTGGCAGCAGAAGACATAGAACATGTGCTATATTTTGACAGCACCAGACTCGCCAGACCAAGATCCAGCTTTGTTGAATTGTTGGGCCTAGAATTAATGGCTTACTATGCTACTGAAGTTAGCCTTTACTCCACTGGTACATGTACCTATGAACTTACAGAGTTTCATTGGTAATGTTACCAACAAGCTATGACATCAGTCAACCTATAGATCTTATTACTTGTGAAATGAATAAATGAACTGAGTTACCTTCCTTTTTTCGTATGTGCTATCCTATCTATGGGATGGTGCATATAAAAGATCCCTTGCTGCTAATCATAAAAAAGATTAGTCCATGAAGTGGCGACAGCGGGTTTCCTCTCTCAATATCTGTGTGGTCCGTAACCATATGTCTGATGCCATATAACCGTAAATAATGTGTTGAGTGCGTCATTAAATAAAACATTTCCGTCCTTCCGGTTTCCTCCCTCAATATCTGTGTGGTCCTTAACCATATATCTGACGCCATATAACCATAAATAACATGTGTTGAGTGCGTCGTTAAATAAAACATTTCCTTCCTTCCTTCCTCCCTCAATATCTGTGTGGTCCTTAACCATATATCTGACGCCATATAACCATAAATAACATGTGTTGAGTGTGTTGTTAAATAAAACAGTTCCTTCCTTTTTTTCTTTGTGTAACCAGGGAGAAACGTTTGAATGGCCCGAGAGAGTTCCTTTCCGACTGACACACAACATGACTGGTGCACTGGTTAGTAACCGTCATATTTTAATATTTGTATTAGTGTTTTACTTGTAATTATCACAGCCATGGCAATAGTAGTTTGCTGAGCTAACATAGAGTGTCAGCATTAAATTTTTATATTTAAGTACCTGTGCTAATATTCCTTCACAATGCTATTCACGTGTGTTTTATCGACAGAAAGACAGAGTTGAACATATTGGGTTTTTTATTATCTGCATAGTTCAAGATAGACCGGGAAATAAAACCAGTATTACATTCACGTTACCAGCAAATGACGTAATTTTGGGAAGCGACATCATAACAAAATGAGACTTCCGCAGTTTTAGCTCTTTGTAATCGCGTACCAAACTGACATCATTTTGTCGTCTCCTTCTAGTTACGTTAGAAACGTTTTGACATGGTCCATGTTATGCATAAAAAATTAATATAAATAATACAGAAATTATTATGATTTTTTTATGATTCATGTATTATCCTCGCTCTCACTTGGACAATCCAAGAATCCTGGAGCCATATTGATGAAAAGGTTTAAAGTTACGTCTACGACTAGCACTTACGTCTGCCGTAGATTTATGTTTTTACATGCAAGAAGCACCTTATTCTCAAAGACGTAAATCTACTATTGTAACTCTCTCACTGGAGAAATTAAAAACAACATTAGAAACCATGACTACTGGATAAATAAGAAATATGCAAAATGTGGCCGAGTCGAAAACATCCGTTGATCACACAAAACAATATGTTCAATCTGTGGGCCATCACGAACAGTTATTGGAAATGCTACCATTTTCCGCAAATCATAGTAAATAATGGCGATCATGCTCGATATTTTATATATACATGACTTGCTCGTAGAGTTAGTTGTAACCGGAGGCACTCTTATATTTACGTCCAACTTTACACATAACTTACATTTTCATTGTTTCGTGAATAGCTCTTTAGTCGTAGATTTACGTTTACGTGTAAAACTAGACTTACGACGTTTTGTGAATATGGGTCCTGATATTTTTTTCGTAAAATCTATATGACACAAGCTTTCTATCCATATATTCAGGGTCCAATGGGATGTGAAGGTGTATTTCGGCGAGCCTGCGAGGTCACATTGCGTGTTATGAGAAATCAAATGGATCCTTTGATGAGGTAATGTCTCTGTGTGGTGGTATGAGTGAGAAGATAACTATGGTGTATTACACAGACTGTTAAAGGGACAGACCCTAGTTTTTAAACACTAAGACATATGTTTCACTATTAGAGCCGTTTATGATCACTGGAATGAAACATTGCTTATATTTTATTGTTTAGATTATCCATTTCTGTACATCCAAAGTGTTTCTGGTCATCCTGGTGTTTCTAATACCACAAAATGCACTTTTCATATTTTTTAAAACACACTTGCGTCTGAGAAATAACAATTTTGGAGTCAAGTTTTAGTCTGTGTTTAACAATATTTCACCGTTTCAACGTCACAGACTCTTGTTTCACTCTCTGTCCATTGTTGTTGATAAAAATAATTTAATTTATAATGACCTTAGCTAGATAAGAATATTATTAAAGTATAAAAGCTTTTACAGTCAGACATGTTGATGACACTGAACCAACAAGTAAGTCAAAATATTGTGGGCTGTCTTGATTACAGCAGTCAAGCTAATGATGTTTGTTGTCGTTTTACTTGTAAATCTGAACAGCTATTAACATATTCAAACTTGTATCATTACCCAAGGCAGAATCCAAAGGATATTTTGATAAAGGTCATTACAATGTGCTTCCCGTGAATCACTGTCAACTACTCCCCAGGACAACACATGTACCTGTTCCGTTTTTAAGAACACCTCCACTTCCAAAACAGGTTTAACAAATCTCATCTTTCACACATTCTGGACCGCAACTCTTAAAATCACATACATGTATTACACATTTATTATTTCATGCATGTACATGTATTACACATTTGTTATAACATACATGCATTACACATTTGTTATAACATACATGTATTACACATTTGTTATAACATACATGTATTACACATTTATTATTTCATGCATGTACATGTATTACACATTTGTTATAACATACATGTATTACACATTTGTTATAACATACATGTATTACACATTTATTATTTCATGCATGTACATGTATTACACATTTGTTATAACATACATGTATTACACATTTGTTATAACATACATGTATTACACATTTATTATTTCATGCATGTACATGTATTACACATTTGTTATAACATACATGTATTACACATTTATTATTTCATGCATGTACATGTATTACACATTTGTTATAACATACATGCATTACACATTTATTATAACATACATGTATTACACATTTGTTGTCACATACATGTATTACACATTTGTTGTCACATACATGTATTACACATTTGTTATTTCATGCATGTACATGTATTACACATTTGTTATAACATACATGCATTACACATTTGTTATAACATACATGTATTACACATTTGTTATAACATACATGTATTACACATTTGTTATAACATACATGTATTACACATTTGTTATAACATACATGTATTACACATTTGTTATTTCATGCATGTACATGTATTACACATTTGTTATAACATACATGCATTACACATTTGTTATAACATACATGTATTACACATTTGTTATAACATACATGTATTACACATTTGTTATAACATACATGTATTACACATTTGTTATAACATACATGTATTACACATTTATTATTTCATGCATGTACATATATTACACATTTGTTATACATGTATTACACATTTGTTGTACATATATTACACAGTTGTTATCACATACATGTATTACACATTTGTTATCACATACATGCATTACACATTTGTTATCACATACATGTATTACACATTTGTTATCACATACATGTATTACACATTTGTTATCACATACATGTATTACACATTTGTTATCACATGTATTACACATTTGCTATCACATACATGTATTTCACATTTGCTATCACATACATGTATTACACATTTGCTATCACATACATGTATTACCCATTTGTAATTACATGTATTTTTTTCTCTTGTCAGTGTGTTGAAGCCATTCATCTATGATCCGTTGGTGGAGTGGAGCAAGCCGCCGGCTGGGAAGAGATCAAACCCCACAGAATCGGGAGAAATTTCAAACGAACAGGTATACATCACCACACGACTGAATGTATCAAACTTACTTATATCATGTCTAAAATTTTATATAATTTTTGAATAACATTTTAAGCTTGAACACTTCTGCTTAGTCAGTTAATAATGCAGTGATAATACTTTGCATTATCTGTTGTAGGCGATGAATCATGTTCAGAACATAGAGCACCGGCTGAAGGGCATCTTGAAAAA
Source organism: Gigantopelta aegis (assembly GCF_016097555.1). Classification (NCBI taxonomy): domain Eukaryota; kingdom Metazoa; phylum Mollusca; class Gastropoda; order Neomphalida; family Peltospiridae; genus Gigantopelta; species Gigantopelta aegis. The sequence continues at coordinate 46,851,990 of NC_054700.1, forward strand.
CAAAACAAAACCAAGGGGTCTTCCCTTGTCCATAGAGGGTCACTGTGACTACCTGATACAGGCAAGTATATACAGAACATAGAGTACCGGCTGAAGGGCATCTTGAAAAACAAAACCAAACCAAGGGGTCTTCCCTTGTCCATAGAGGGTCACTGTGACTACCTGATACAGGCAAGTATATACAGAACATAGAGTACCGGCTGAAGGGCATCTTGAAGAACAAAACCAAACCAGGGGTCTTCCCTTGTCCATAGAGGGTCACTGTGACTACCTGATACAGGCAAGTATACACACGGAACCACGTTGAGATACACTCCGGGTTCGACAAATCACCAGAAATCACAGAACCATGTTGAGACACACTCGGGGTTCGACAAATTACTAGACACACATGGAACCACATTGAGACACACTCAGGGTTCGACAAATCACCAGACACACACGGAACCATGTTGAGACACACTCCGGGTTCGACAAATCACCAGACACACACGGAACCATGTTGAGACACACTCCGGGTTCGACAAATCACCAGACACACACGGAACCATGTTGAGACACACTCCGGGTTCGACAAATCACCAGACACACACGGAACCATGTTGAGACACACTCCGGGTTCGACAAATCACCAGACACACACGGAACCATGTTGAGACACACTCCGGGTTCGACAAATCACCAGACACACACGGAACCACGTTGAGACACACTCAGGGTTCGACAAATCACCAGACACACACGGAACCACGTTGAGACACACTCGGGGTTCGACAAATCACCAGACACACACGGAACCACGTTGAGACACACTCCGGGTTCGACAAATCACCAGACACACACGGAACCATGTTGAGACACACTCCGGGTTCGACAAATCACCAGACACACACGGAACCACGTTGAGACACACTCAGGGTTCGACAAATCACCAGACACACACGGAACCACGTTGACACACTCGGGGTTCGACAAATCACCAGACACACACGGAACCACGTTGACACACTCAGGGTTCGACAAATCACCAGACACACACGGAACCACGTTGAGACACACTCGGGGTTCGACAAATCACCAGACATGAACAGAAGTTGATTATTTTTTATAATAGAAGTATTTGATAGTATTAACTTTTGTCCACATTAAACCCTGGACATTGTAGTCATCTGCAACTATCTGATAGAGAATCACATCGAGCAATTTTTTCTGCCACCTAACCAGTACCCTTTCTTTTCTCTCCTCTAAATACCATTACTTCTTCCCTATCCTGGCAGCTCCTATTTTTCAACTTCATTTACTGTCCACATCCACATCCCAGTCCTTGTCTCTCCAGCCGCAACATGTGTCCATTTTAGCCATCCGATATGGAATCACAAACAGCAACCATCTTGATGATTTAGCAGCTAGGTAGCTGTTTAATGAGTTGACATCGTCTCAAGTAACTGTATGATTATCACTGATACTTGTTCTAGTGGAGTGTCTATGTAATGTTTTTAATTTTATTTTCAGGAAGCAACTGACGAAAAGAACCTTTGTCAAATGTATGTAGGTTGGGCAGCCTACATTTAGTATCCAGACATACCTCCAGTACAGTCTTGAAGTATCTGCAGTACCATTTCCAGTGTTACAGTTAATTAAAATGGCTTAGTGTTTTTTTCACAGAACAGATGAACATTAATGAAACTTTATTTGACAAGCAGTTATAGTAACCTATTCCATAAAGCATAAAGTATAATATGTGTGGGAATATTTATTATCCAGAAGGATCGCCAGTTCAGTCTTGAAGTATTTGCATTGACATTTCCAGTGCCATCATGAAATACTCTAAATACTGTCTTGTGAAACCACCTGCCTTTGTTTATTGGTTTGTGACAATATTACTGAAGAATAGGAACAAGTTATAGCTAATTAAAATGATTCAGTGCTTTTTTCAAAGAATAGATGAAAACTGGTGAAACTATATTTGACAAGTGGTTATAACAACCTATCAGATAATTATCTGTGAGAATACTGTGTTTTATAACTACAATCAATAGAAATCAAGAAGTGTGGAATATGTAGTGCGTTTCATTATTTGTAAGGTTGTGGTGGTCAGTGAGGATGTTTCAATGAGTTTATCATACTTCTGTTACTAGGTTACTGTGAACCATAGGAATAGTATGATACAAAACAGAAGAAGAAAACAAAAACAAATGGTGTATTAATGCACAGATCTGTGAGAACTTAAAGACACAATTGAAAATAATAGAACTTGGAACCAGAATAAGAGGGCAAATCTAAAAGAATCGGAATACATGTAGTGAGGTTGTGAACCAGTAAAAATAATGAACATAAATTGGTGAGACCGCGAGGAATCAGTTACTTAATATCACATGGGAATGGTTTTCCCTTGTTGACATATTTTTGTCACATTACAAACCTTTGCAAGTTGCAATGAAGGGTGTTTTTTGTTGTTGTGTTTTTTTTGTTTTTTTATTCACAGATACCGTTACAATTTCAATTCAACTTATTTTCATTCTTATATCCAATTAAGGTTCAAGCATGTGGTCCTGGGCATGTTTGTGGTTAGTGAGAGAGAAGAGGGTGTAGTGGTCTTACAACTACCCATCGAGTCATTAAGACTCGCTCTGGGTTAAAGCCGGTACTGGGCTGCAAACCTAGTACCTACCAGCCTTACATGTATGTCTGATGGCTTAACTTCAACACCACCGAAGTCGGTCCCTGTAACAAGTAAAATGCCAAATTCAGGGGAAAAGGGACAGGTGGTCTACATGACCCAGGATCGATGTGTGTTTTTTCTTTCCCAAATTTACTAATAACAATTTCAAATAACCTGGAATGATGTCCGTTCTTAGTATCTTACTTTATAGTAATGATGGTATTCAACAATTATGTTAACCAAGATGGTCTTACTTTTTTGTTGTTTTCTTCGGAGAATAAATCAGTTTCCAACCAGATTTGAAATGTGTTAAACATTTGTATTGGTGTTATAGATGCATATAGGGGTAGGAATCAAATACTTACAATGAAGATTCATTTTGGATTATATTATGGGCTATTTGTAGAATTAATCCTTCTAGCGACATCGTGCTAGTGTTCTATTGATTAATTTTTATGAATCTACACCTGTGAACAATAGTTTTAAAACTTTTTGTCAATCAGGTCAGGGATTTGAATCCACAACTTAATGAATTCAAACATAATATTAAACGGGTTTTTGGTGGGTTTTTTTTTTTAACAACACCACTAGAGCATATTGATTTATTAATCATATTGCTATTGGATGTCAAACATTTGGTACTTTTCTCTTATAGTCCAGTGTTCGAAATAAGCACATTGTCCTTGTACTTGAATAAAACAAACTATTTATTTGGACAAGTGAAAATATTGTCAGAGAAGTCGATTTCTAGATTTATTTGTCCAGTGGACTAGTGAAACATTCTGCTTATTTCTATCACTGCAAGCTTAGAGAGGAAATTCTACATTTCCATTAGTGGCAAGAGATCTTTTATACACACCATCCCACAGACAGAATAGCACACACCATAGCCTTTAATATACCAGTCGTGGTGCACTGGCAGGAACGAGAAATAGCCCAATGGTCCCACCGATATGGATCAATTAATTAGTATTTCATATTATTACTTTGATTTCCACAAACTAGTTTTCGTTCAATGTCATTAAGAATGCGCTCCTTTCCTGAGACGCGGATTGTAAAAGTTTTGTTTAACGACACAACTAGAGCTTTTGGATGTCAGACATTTGGTAATTCCAACAAATAATCTTTGAGGAAATCTACTAGATGTTTCCATTAGTAACTACATGTATGAATCTTTTGTATTCACTTTCCCACAGACAGGATAACACATACCACGGCAATTGCAACCAGATAGAGTGCTTTAACCCAAGAAGCCACACATGGTTTAAACAATATTTATTCCCAATTATAATGCTGGTTTGGGACTGGCCAACAGACAAAATGCCTAAATCAAGGCCTCTCCCTACAATTTAAAGAAGTAATTCAGGTTCAAGCCGCACATCTGCATCAAGTAAATGAAAATGTAATTTAAGACCTAATTTAGGACACCAGGGATAAATTAATGTACTCCGATGTAAAACAACGATTGTTAAATATTAAATTGGAAAACGGACTGCATTTTTGGTATGTACGTCATGCTTAATGCCAGCCATCCAATGCTGACATTTACTGGCCAAATAGTTCAGGCGAGGGTTGAAAGGATGGTCTGAGCTTCTTTTAGTAGTTTTGTAAATATTTCTTGCCATTTTAAACAATTTAAAAAAAGAAAAGAAAATGGTATTTAATTTAACAGTCCCGTTTAAACACTTAATGAAAAATTGATGCATATAAGTTGGAGAATGAATGAAAAATGTTTAACTACACCCCAGCACAAAAATCGACATCGGCTATTGGGTGTCACAAGTGGTAAGGACATAAATTTGTTTTATTATTTATATATAATTATGTAAAACCACAGTGTAAGGAGCTGTGGACAAGTTGGAGAATGCACTGGGAAGTGGATTGGTGATATGTGGGGAAAATGGATATGAAAGATCCCTTATTGCCAACAGAAAAATGTAGCAGGTTTTATTCTTTGTCACAACTAAATGTTTGACATCCAGTAACTAATGATTAATCAATCTGTGTGCTCTAGTGATGTTAAGCAAAACGGATTTTTAACTTTGTCATACTGTAATCACATTCCATGCAATGGTATGTAATGTGTAGTGTTTCGTTAGAGGTGCAATGGGTTGCAGGAACCACTGAATTATACTGCATCTGGTACATGTATATCAGAAAGAAAGAACTGTTTTATTTAACGACGCACTCAACACATTTTATTTACGGTTATATGGTGTTGGACCACATAGATATTGAGAGAGGAAACCAACTGTCACCACTTCAGGGGCTACACTTTTTGATTAGCAGCAAGAGACCTTTTATATGCACCATCCATAGACAGGATAGCACATACCATGGCTTTTGATATACCAGTCTTGGTGCACTGGCTGGAATGAGAAATAGCCCAGTGGGCCCACCAATGGGGATCAATCCCAGACCAACCACTAATCAAGCGAGCACTTTACACTGGGCTACGTCCCGCCCTGGCAATTGGGTGGACATGTTAAATTATTTCCTGATGCAGCCGTGGTTCATTGGGACACAGGCTGTGGTATGTGTTAACCTGTCTGTGAATGGTATATATATATATATATATATAATATACAAGACCTGTTGCTGCTAGTATATATATATATATATATATATATATATATATATAGGTTATTACCAGTGTTTTTCGGTATCGTCAATATCATATATTAGGAATAAAAATTGTATTTACATACATTATTTTTATTCCTAATATATGATATTGACGATACCGAAATACACGAGGGTAATAATCTCTTTATCATATAAGCTCAAGCTTAATACAACATGTTTTTGTAAACTGTACATGCAACTTTAATTCCAGTCCGCCATTACTAGATATTTAAATGACATAAGAATATGTGGCACGGTGTATTTTTGAATGGAAATGACGTCAGACTCGAATGATGTCATTTTGGATGTCCTTACATCAAAATAAAGTTATGCCTAACGTCATACGTCAATCATGGAGTGTCACCCAAGTACATTTGCTTAAATGTCAATAAACCTAGTGCCGAGACCTCGACTAATTTACATCTAAGTTGCAAAGTTATCAAATTCTCAAAGTATGTGATCTGAAAAATATCACATACTTTGATTGCACTGAAAATGTAAGATATTATATGATAAATATATATAAAGAGAAAATCTAATGACCAATGTTTTATATAATATGTCACATTTACAATCTGAATATTTATTTGTTGTAGCCGATTTGTGATGTGTATCATTTTCACTGTCATTAGAATAGGAGATGACACGCAACTGAAACAAAACTTTTTTTTAAATTGTATTTTTATGTCATCACTAAAATTGTGTAGCATATTCATATTGTTCTGAGTTGTAAAATGAAAACATTTACAACCCCTGCAATTGCCCACACTGCCGTGGAGTTACTAATTCTCCACACAACTTTTTTTGCCTTGGACTATATTCAGGGTTTTTTCAATGGCATGTTTTTTGTGCCGTGGACATTTTCTTAATGGCAGAGGTCGATTCATAATCCTTGCTGCATCGTGTCTCGATGAAGCTGCTTCAGGTCGCCTCGCCCAGTTTCATTCAAAGAAGTAAAAACTGAATCTTCCATCGCACTCTTAATTTTGCAAGGTTTTGGCCATTATCCCTTTGTGGAATTCTTATAGCCCAATTTGCTGGTGTTTTGTTTTCGATTTCATTTAGTACTTTTGGATTTGAAAGAATGTATCATACAATGTATGTTTGGAGTGGGAGGATAGTTATCAATTTGTGCTGTGACTGACTTAAGTAAACACAATAATTTTCACTTCTGCTAGTAGCTGTCTTATATCACAGTTCACCTGGCCAAAAGTTGTCACAGTCTCTGAAACCACATCTTCAAACATCCCTCGTCTCCGTCACAATGTAGCCTAATCACTTGTGACACTGTAATCCAAATATTTTATCATTGTCACACTGTAATCACTTGTCACCATGTGACACTAATCCCTTGTCACTATGGCACACTGTAATCCTAATCCCTTGTCACCATGTCACACTATCCTAATCCTTGTCACTGTTCCACTATAATCCCAATCACTTGTCACTATGTCAATGAATCCTATCAGACCACAGTAATCCTAATCCATGGTCACTATGTCACACTGTAATCCTAATCACTTGTCATGGTAATTCTAATACCTTGTCACACTGTAATCCTAATCACGTTACTATATCACACTGTAATCTTAATCCCATGTCATTGTCATCCTAATCTCTTGTCACACTAATTCTAATCCCTTGTCACTCATCCTAATCCATTTTCACACTGTAATCCTAACCCCTTGTCAAATTGTAGTCCTAATAACTATGTCACACTGCTATCCTAATCACTTGTCACTCTCACACAGTAATCCCAATCACTTGTCACACTGTAAGCCTAATTGTGAGGGGTGTCACAATGTAACCTTTGGCTTGTCACATTTGGCACTTTCCATGGAGCTCAGATGGTTTGTCTCACTTTTGGATTTTCACACTTAAGTGAGGAAGGTGGTTTGTCTCACTTTACAGTTTTCAGTTAAGTGTGGAAGGCAGTTCATCTCACTTTACAGTGGTTTTCACCAAACTCCAAGATGGTTTGTCTCACTTGAAGTTTTTTACCGAGCTATGAGAAGATGATGGTTTACTGCTGAGAGAACTTTGAGACCTGAAATGGAAAATATTTTTTTGGTCATTTCCAGTCAAGAATGATCATAAAGAGGGATTTTCAATATGAACTGTACGAAAGCTAATAATATTTTGGTAGATGATGTACATTTCTTACTTTTTACTGTTATAATTTCAATGCCAGGGACCTAATTCACTAAACTCTCGTGACTCTGCGATATCGCAATGCAAAAAGACTTACAAAGACAATGCTTTGTTGTCTAGCAGAGCCTAAGAGACCTTTGTGAATTAGGCCCCTGGGTCCCGTTCCACAACGCGATCTTAGCCCTAAGATCACCTTAAATGCATAGCTACCTTATGCACTAAGGTGATCTAAGTGCTAAGATCACTTCATGGAACGGGGCCCTGAACTAGACTATTAATTATGGGATCAGGTAACATTTATTACAGGCTAATACTTGTGTATTTAACCACACACACATTCAATAGATTTCATAATTATTTTCATTATAGTCGACATACTTTTAGCACAACTAGTTTAGATATATCCATTATCATAGAAACACTTTCAGACTGCCATTACAAATTATTAATACTTGCTGAGGTCACTGCTATGTGATTCATAGAAATTTACCTGGCTGATGTCGCTGGCAATTTCTTTTTAATATTTTGCGCTTGTCCTTGGGTCTGAACATTTTTCCTGCAAATAGAAACCAAACAGTATGCAACACACCTGTCTTGCTGTTCAGAATAACAATTAGAAGTACCTGAAGGATGAAGAAAGGTGTTTTCTCTTTTTCATGAATACATAAACCAAATGCTCGAAACCTCAGTGGTATATGAGCATGTTAAACTATACTGCACATAACCCAATCACTGAACTCAATGTAACCCCCTTCCATGGAAAGTATGAAAAGCAAATTCATGTTATACTGTAAACCGGATTAATATTGTGATGTTTAAATTTTGCAAATGACCATTGGCATCTATAAAAATGAATAAATGGCCAATATTGCCTGGAAAATAATGTGTGCATTTAAATTTCGCGACTTGAGGTTGAGTGCGAATGGTTAGTCATCAGAGGACACCTGCTACATTTTTCTTAATGCACCAAGGGATCTTTTATATGCACTTTCCCACAGACAGGAAAGCACATACCACGGCCTATATCCAGTTGTGGTGCACTGATTGGAACAAAAAAAAACCCAGTCAACTGAATGGATCCACCGAGGTGGTTCGATCCTGCGATGCAAGCACCTCAAGCGAGCTAAATCCTACCCCGGGCACGAACGGCACGAAATTAATATGCAGACATTTTCCCCCCAGTTTACAGTAGTTTTCATAAACAATTTTTTTATTTTACAGCTAGTAACAGGTGGCAAACCAACTGCTATAGCTGATTAACACTGAACCGTTTCCACTAACATGAGTAGCCACATGGGTAACTGACCTCTTAATGTGTTTTTTTTCTTTTCCAAACCACATTGTCTATGCTACTAGAAAAATCCATGAAAATTATTCGTGGGGCATTATCTTCATCTTTAAGAAAGAAGAAATTAAAAATAAATTGGTAGCACTAATTTCTTCCTATAAACTTTCCAATGGAAAGGTATTTTGCCCATGGCTGACTGCCAGGGATAGAAAGTGATGCTCATCCCATCGCCCCAGGCTAGTAGAAATCACTGGGGACAATGTAGAGTTTAAATGATGCTAGCTCCACCCGTCCACCCCTAATGGAAAGTTTGTTTTGTTTAACGACACCACTAGAGCACACTGATTATTAATCATCGGCTATTGGATGTCAAATATATGGTCCTTTTTTGAGTCAGAGGAAACCTGCTATATTTTTCCATTAGTAGCAAGAGATCTTTTATATGCACCATCGCACACAGGATAGCACATACCACAGACTTTGATATATCAGTTGTGGTGCACTGGCTGTGACAAGAAATAGCCCAATGGTCACACCGATCCCAAACCGACCGTGCATCAAGCGAGCGCTTTACCACTAGGCTACGTCTCACCCCATCCCCTAATGGAGCAGACATCTTGTCGTTACTTTGTTTCACATTTAAAGATTGGTAATCCATCATAAGTGTCTGACCAGAAAAGCTGGGGGCACAGCTCCCCACCGCAACTCTAAAAATAATACATTGTCCATTGCTCTTGTTGAAAATCTGTTATATAGCTGGCTCAGCCAGTTGGTGTCATCATAGGTGTACAGACTCCCAGTTTTGTAAGTGTGGGGCATGCTGGCTTTTGCCCGAATTAAACAAAAATGTTCGAATTAGGATAACAATATTTATTCATATTAGTATTACTACCAAACAGCTATATAAGGTTGCAAACAAATCACAACACATCTTTACATGGATTATATCTAATTTTGAGGGTAGAATGATGAAAATACACTGTAAAAAGGTCTTAGGTTAGCTCATTTTGCCCGAATACCTGTATCATTTTTGCCTGAATTTGAGGTTTTGCTCCAGCACTAGGGAGCAGTCCCCCCCCCCCCCCCCCCCCCCCCCCCCGTGTCATACGTATGATTTGTCTTAAAAAAGGTGTATGATTTGTCTTCTCTGGATATACCTTTTCCAGAGATCGACAGCGAATCAAACGATTTAAAAAAAGAAAGCCATACTTCCTGTCACTTCTTCCTCGGAACACCTTGCTCACGTCCAGTGGGCTGCTCGTTACCAAGCTAGCGGTCAGCAGGCTGTGGGGAGAGTCGCAGAAAATCTCCTTATCGACGTCAAGCCGCACCGGCGCAAACATGTTGAACCACTGCTGCAAGGCACAATGCAAAAGGTTTTAATGGTCTATCCGGCAAAACTGTTTCAGAATGAAAGAAAGGATTTGTTTTCTTTTTCTTTTTTGCGACACCTTGGACTTGTTGTTTTTAACACAGGGATGAAAATAAAGTTCATTCGCACACAAAAACATTAAAAAATAAAATCTGTAAACATAAAAAATATATATTAATTTTGTAACATCGAAAAAACTGTATGTTCAAGTTGACCATTTTCATGAAATGTGCAAGAAAAGTCATCTTCCACATGTTATTTCTGCTCATACAGTATAAGAAGGTAAGTTTCTTCGAAATAATTTGAAGCAAACATGTAAATTCAGTGACAGTACTAAACACATTTATTTGTGGTAAGAGCATTTGTATTGCTATCAATTTCAATATTTGGTCTTTTTTATCAAGTCAAATCTAATAGTCTTGAAAGTATAATACTTGAGCCTAAAACGTTTTATTGTTAACACAGAAGACAGTACAACTTTACCTTTGACTGAGGACTAAGTCCAATGTCGGTGAAGGAATACTGCCAGAATGGAAGTCCGAGATGCATGATCATCAGGCGGTAGTACGCGAGGAATGAGTGGGTGAGAAAGTGCCACCGCAGCGCTCGGTCTAAAAACCATATCTCCACACCAGGTTCTGTGAATCCTGGAATGGTGTAAAAATCGGCAACAATGAAAAGAAAAACAAAGTCTGTAAACACATGTCTAACATTTGCTTATTCCGACAGCTGGTTGAGACAAAAGATAGGAAACCCGCAGCTACCACACAGGTTACTCCTATCGAGAAAGCAGCAAATAATATGTTATCTCAAGGGCAGACAATCATAACTGATTCTGTCCAAAGTCAACGGTTTTCAGATTAACATATTTTAACAGTTAAAATTTCTGCAAAAGGAAGTAATTTTATTTATTACCCATATAGTTAAAAATATCTTGGTACATATAAAATATATTCCACTAGAACTCCCAAGTGGGCCGTAACACTTTGTGATGTAATCGATTGGCACACTACAATCCTACAGGAATGTCAACCAAACGAGTTGAGTGATATCAATTAATTAAGGATTGTCTGTTATTTCTTTTACGTTCATCGGGGGATGCACAAAAAAATCATCTGCAAACTGTGAATCGGCGAAGCCGTTCTCACATAAGTTTGCGGATGATTTTTTTTGTTCATACCCAGATGAATCATACTTGCTAATAATAACACTAAAACTTCACAATCTATTTTGAATTATTTTTTTAGTCCATAAACAATAACGCTCAGTAATGACGTCATCAGATATGATGTTCTTTGACGACATAATTTTTACGTTCATCGAGAATTAAACAAACTCCCGTTTCTACGTCTGGACCAATGGGATGACGTTATGTGGTAATGAATGTAACGGAAATTTAATTCTGATCGATAATGGGTAATAAATAGGATATTAAATTAATTACCATTTCGTATCATGTTTATGTCCATCATGAAATAATGCTAAAGCTTGTGACAACTGAAAATTATTTCACTCGGACCATAAAGATGATACGAAATGGAAGCTTGTTTAATATCCTATAATTAGTTACTCAAATTAAATAGCATTCCATCCCTCCCAAAATTAACTAATTACCAAACAATTTTTTTCTATATTTTTTTAAAATGGTGAACTACCCTCCTTTTGACAATGAGTGGACACAACCAGTTCTGAGATGTGGTCCGGAGGGCGAGCACAAGAGAACAATCTGACCGGTACAATCGTTTTCTATCATATCACATTTTAAAAAATGTTCGCTACAATGATGTTGATTACCGGTCAAAAGATGTGGTATGTGCTTTCACTGTAGAGAGCAACCACGAGAACTTGTCCTCCTGAACATGACTCTGGTTGTCAGCCTCAATATGTAATTTTTCTTAGGCAGGACAGTACCTACCACAGTCTTTGATGTACCAGTCATGGGGCACCAACTGGGACAGTACCATCCTAGTCCAATAACAATAACAATAAATACAGAGAAAAAGAAGAAGAAACATACTGCGGTGATAAGTTTAACCATATTATTTCATCTGTGCATACCTTTGCGTGGAGCCCTGTAAACGAGACAGACCTTTCCGTAACCGTTGCAGGGATCCAGCTCATAGATCCGACACGACTCGGTCAGAGACGGTTTGTCAACACCTGGCAAATGAACAGAATTAAAGTTACCAGTTTGTTTTTCTTAACAACATCACTAGAGCACACTGATTTGTTTGGTATTCATCAGCTATTGGATGTCAGACATTTGGTAATTCTGATAAAGTCTTAGATAGGCAACCATATTTATATATTTTGAAGAAAACATGAAAGATATAAAAAAGCAATAAAATTGTGACACAGATACCATGTAATAGTGCCCTTTTCATACGATAAATTAATGGAAAATTCTATAGCTGTAGACATATGCACTGATGAAAAAAGTCATCGCTAATGTAATAAAACTTGGTCGATGACCAAAGAAATGTACAAACGTTTTGCTTTTTTTCACCGAAAACACCCACACACTACTCAGTTGAAGTATGTGAATCTGCAAGCATACATAGATTTTAAAGCCCCCCCCCCCCCCTCAAAATCCTAGATCCACCCCTATACTGTACCTGAGCTATCCTCATCTTCTGATTCAGGGTCAAGGTCGGCTAGAGAAGGATGGGTGTACGAGGTCTTCTCCTCGGCTCCAGCCAGTCTGGTCAGCTGAAGAATTGGGTTGATGTGCATCTTGCCCACTGGAATTGTGCCATCTAAATACGCAAACAAAATTATCACATTCATAACAGGGTTTTAAAATACAATGTACATTTAGGTTACTCACTGGAATTGTGCCATCTAAATACAAAAACAAAATTACACATTCAGAACCTGGTCGAGGTACATCATCTTGCCCCTAGAATTGTGAATGCTGACATTTTATAATGAACTCTTTTTGACACTATACACTAAAAGTTAATTATAATTAATATAACAGCATTCTTTAGACAGTTTATATTGAATAATTATTACTGAAAGTTTGTACTGAATGATTTGTACTGAGTTTATTTTGAATTGTCGTCGAGATGTCATTAATTTAAAGCCAGTGCACCACGAATTATATATCAAAGGATGTGGTATGTGCTATCCTTTGTGGGATAGTGCATATAAAAGATCCCTTGCTACTAATAGAAAAATTCTAACGGGTTTTCTCTCTATGACTGTGTCAAAATGACCATATGTTTGACATCCAATAGCCGATGATTAATAAATCAATGTGCTCTAGTGGTGTCGCTAAACAAAACAAAGTTTTTTTCATTAATTCAAAGAACTGAAACTCACTTTCCATCTTGACCGACCAGGTGAGATCAAAGCCATTTGATGTGAGATAAAAACTCTTCAAATCCTCAGGTAACATGCTGGTGTTGCGCTGAAAAGAGTAAAGAAAAAATATTTTTTATTGGTAATTAAAACATGCAGGGTTTCTGCCAGAGGGTAAAATGGGTATGGCGCCAAACCCAAAACATTTTGCAGATATTTTTTTTTTAAGTTAACCTTTTAGCAAAATTAATTACTTTTATCATTACTGCATGATTTTCTTAACCCTAACCCTAAACTTAAACCATTTTCTTTCTGGGGGAGGTTCCCCAAATCCCCTGCAGATTTTGGTTGGATTCAATTCCATAGTGCCATACCCCCAAAATAATTTCTGGCAGAAACACAGACATGGGTTACTATTTTTAATAAGCAGCAATGGATCTTTTATATGCACCATCCCACAGACAGGATAGCACATAACATGGTCTTTGTTACACCAGCCGTGGTATGTGCTATCCTGTAAATATAAAATATCTCTTGCTGCATTAGGAAAAATGTAGCGGGTTTCCTCTGATGACTGCGTGTTAGAATTACCAAATGTTTGACATCCAATAGCCGATGATTGATTAATCAATGTGCTCCAGTGGTGTTGTTGAACAAAACAAACTTTTTTTGTTATACCAGTTGTGGAGCACTGGCTGGAATAAAAAAGAAAACCCAGCCCAATAGGCTAACCCATGGAGATGTTGTAATATTGTGGAGTGATTTAGGTAAATTCTATCAAGATTCGCAACACAATACTGAACAAGTAGACCAGTGGTAAAGCACTTGCTTGATGCGCGGTCGGTTTGGGATCGATCCCCATCAGTGGGCCCATTTGGCTATTTCTCGCTCTGGACAGCCAGTGCACCACGACTGGTACATCAAATACTGTGGTATGTGCTATCCTGTCTATGGGATGGTGCATATTAAAGATCCCTTGCTGCTAATCGAAAAGAGTAGCCCATGAAGTGGCGACAGTGGGTTTCCTCCCTCGATATGTGTGGTCCTTAACCATATAACTGTAAATAAAATGTGTTGAGTGCGTCGTTAAATAATCCATTTCCTTCCGAACAAAATGTCCCCGGAGTAGCCACCTGAAATCATTGTCCAATGTTAAAGACTCTTCAGTGCAAGTTAGGAAAAACAGGCGATTTGCTGTACATTTGGCTATTTTGACAATAGACATTGAAAAAAGTTTGTTTGTTTTTGTTTAATGACACCACTAGAGCACACTAATTTATAAATCACCGGCTATTGGATGTCAAACATTTAGTAATTTTGACATATAGTTTTAGTGGAAACATGCTACATTTTCCCATTAGTATCGAGAGACAGACAGGATAGCACATACCACAGCCTTTGATATACCAGTCATGGTGCACTGGCTTGAATGAGAAATAGCACAATGGGCCCACCGATGGGAATCAATCTCAAACCGAACGCACATCAGGTGAGCGTTTTACCACTGGGCCATGTCTCACCCCCAAATAAGAGGTAATTAAATTCACTTGTCTGGGAATGCAAATCGATGATTCTTTACTTTTCAAAACATGGTTTTAAAAACCTGCCAGGGTAACCGATTCTATGGCTCATTACACGTATATCTAGATAGAGGCAAGGACTTTAAATTACCAGAGAGCTACACCCAGCCCGCTTGAACCATAAAGCAAGTATGTACTGGTGTAACAGCCCAAAATACACACACACACACCCCGCCAAACTATATACCCGGGGTTAAAATGGACTAGCCTGTTTTATACCCCTAACCCTAAACATAACCCTAATTTTTTTAATTACTAACCTGTATACAAAATAAATAAATAATAACAATAAATGCTTTAAAAAAAAAGCAACTATTGCTTTCATAAAAGAGAGGTATATTCTGGGCTAGCCTGTTTTATACCCCGGGGTATATTCTGGGCTAGTCCAGTTTATACCCCGGGTATAGTTTGGTGGTGGTGTGTGTGTGTGTGTGTGTGTGTGTGTGTGTGTGTGTGTGTGTGTGTGTGTGTGTGTGTGTGTGTGTGTGTGTGTGTGTGTGTGTGTGTGTGTGTGTGTGTGTGTGTGTGTGTGTGTGTGTGTATATTTTAGGCTATTACACCGGTACACAAATTACGTGTTGTAGCAACCTACCTGTTCCCAGGTGAGGACAGTATGCCGGTCAGCTGGTTTCTGGTCTTCTAGCACCACTTTGCATATTCCTCTCTTCTTTTCTGTGTAACACATATTTAATTATTTAGTGATGCCCATTACAAACATTAGGAATATAATGCAATGAGTGGTCAGGCTCCTTGTGCCAGCGCAGGTGACCCCCTTCTCCCACCCACCCCAAACCTTTTCCTGTCCTGGACGGGGGAGCCGGTGAAAATCGACACCTGCGCCCATAACAGGCGTGTACTACAACAGCTTGTTCTGAATGTGCATGTATGACCTGACCTGACCTAATGCAATGAGTGTTATTTTACAATTATTTAAGTGCTAGTGAAATGTACAGAGCTGGTTTATTCTAGTAGCATGTGCTATGGGCCCCACACTTCAGGGGGCCCTGTGGTGATGTATACATTTATTTTCCACAAGTCATTTTTTTCCCTATCCACGAGGGAGTTGCAAAACATATATATCCTGGGAAGGGGCCCCACAGATCCTTAAACCGGCTCTAGTCAAATGGTTGTATCAAGATCTATATTTTGATGTGAGTATAGGGCTCGTACTTAACGATGGACCGGTGGCAATTGCTGTCGTTGAGATATAAATTGCCATAGGTCGGGAGAATCACTGACGGCACAAAAGTGCCATTGGTAAAGCTCAATGATAGCAAAATGTTTACACATGGTATACATTAGCTGCCATTATATTTCATTAGTACATTTAAAATATGTCTACATATACCAAAATAACCTTTCAGTCCTATTTATTTACTGCAAAGTGTTATTTTTTTCAAATGCCATTGGGAAGGCCTTAAATTGCCGTTGGTTGGTTATTTCACCCACAGCAATTTTGTTTTTAAATTACTGTGGGAGACAAATTCTCAAGTTCAAGCCCTGGAGTGGAATGGGGTTTTTTCAAGTTAATTCCTCTTGCCTATAACAGTATTATAAAATATTAATTCTCTTAACAAGTTAATAGTTTACATTGGTTTTTTAAAAATTAGACATCACTTTTGGAAGGAAATCACTTTGCATATTCCTGTGTAATAATATTGCAATAAATCATATCATGACACAACCTTTATTAACATGCTGGAAAGTTATAAAATTATGCAAAATTGTTATTCAATTTAGGATTTGTTGTGGATTACAAATGCATTTTTTTTTTTTTTTTTTAAATCATTTTAAAAATTGTACTAATTCAATAGATCAACAACACATTTCAAGTTGAATAGATAGTATATTAAAATGCAATTTATACATTTGAAAGTTATTTTATCAGGCGCGTGCACAGGGGGTGGGTTTTGGGGGTCGAAACCCCCCCCCCCCTGCTCAAGGCGAAAAAAAATATTCATATCCCGATTTTTTTACATTCCTGTGAATGTGGTTAGAAAGCAGCTCAGCTAGCCAACAGAAAACACCTCAGAATAGCCCTAGAAGGGCCAGACACCTTGACCCTCCACTGCAAAAGTTCCTGCGCACGCCCCTGTTTATCCCGACACAATGTTTACAATCATACACAAGTGTATCTTACAATATGAAGTGGTGATTCATTTGACATTCCATAGAAATAGATTGATGGTAGTTACATAACTGTTATTATACGGCAATGTCTAGTCACTAGTGTAACAGGTGAGAAAAATCCATCGTTAAAATTTGGAGATACATGGATGTTTATGTAAGGCACAAAAGTGTATTACAGGAAACAATACTTTTAGCCACATAGTATTAATTGCTTTATTTTTATCAATAAATATTACCTTTTTTTTCATATGTCACATCTTTCTTTAATGATACACAGTTATTATTTAAAGATAGTGCCAAACGATATTTATTGGTATAATTTTGATATTTTAAACAAAATAATACAATAATTTATCCAAGTAACAACTTAATGTACGGTATCGTCTCGGTATGTATTATGACGCGGTATGTATTTTGGCGTGCTATCTTTAAATAGCAATTGTGCGTCATCAAAGAAAAGCTATGACGTCAAATGCAGAAATTTTTGTTGACGGAAGTATTTTTTATTGATAAGAATAATGCAAGGTTTTCAATTTGCCAGTTTGCAGTAAGTATAAACAATAAAAAATGCCATGTAATTAAAAATACTATTTTCCGTAAGGCACTTTTTTTTAACATTCATAAAATCCCTCTATCTCGAAATGTTCTCAATGAATTTTACTTACCTGCTGCACGAAACATTGTCGTCTGCTACTATTGAAATAAACACAAGGCAATTAGATCACCTCCACATCAATCTATTTTTATGGATGTCCGAATGAGTCCCCTGTCCTTATTTTATATGCACTGCATACAATTATATTGGGTCAGGATTAAACGACGTTCAAGTGCATGTTACATCTTAAAATAATATCTATTTCACATGAAAAGTGTACTGACAATGTTTTGAATAATAGTAATAATCAACAAACAAATAAAAATACTCTAGGCCTGTCAAATTTACCCCACCCTATCAATGTACAAATATTGACTATGTTTGCTCTGGGCTATATGGTTTACATGTGACAATCTGGTTAAAATGTATTTTAATTGTGTTATTTTTTATGTGTATTATTAATATGGAATTTATGGACCACCACACATTGTTTCCAGTTGTTTGGAGTTGTTTTTCTTGAATATTGGACTTTCAAAAGTTATCTGGATGTTCCGCATCAAAATATATACTGCATCAAAAACGTTAGAATATTACAGTATGCACATGTAAGCTAAAACTAAAAATCTCACTATATACTGAATTTAATGTTTATAGTTTAATTATATATATACATTATTTATAGGTTATGTCTCTGTAAATAATAACAAAAAATACATCGTTATTTTTACACTACGCAAGATTGTTGCTTATCTGCGTCAAAACCGATACTGCGAGAATACCTGATACACTCCATAATTCGGAAATATTTCCAAATCCCCCCCCCCCCCCCCCCCCCCGACATAATCCTGATCCTAACCATACTATTTACTCTTGAAATAAGAAAATCCTATTTTAATAATAATTGTTTGACAGTGTGACAGCCATATCGGTTAGTTAACAGTTTTATCTCTTATATATTTTCAATTTATTGTCAAAAATATGCTTCAAGACCATGATGTAGCTTATGTCACTGTGTCACTTTGGCAATAATTCGATAAAATGTGTTACGAATTTGATCATTTCCATTATGATTATATCTACCTACATATTATATCAAATACTACCTAAATATTTGACTATTCCAACATTAAGCTGTTCAACCGGAAACTTATGTCTCGGTTCGTCATCATCCATTATAATTATTTACGAATATCGACGAGAAAAATGCCGTTTCGATTAACTTTCAACCATTTTGTATATAAGGTATCTATGGTATAAAGGGACTCTACTCTGTTTGTCTTCAAATTAAGTTTCACACCACTTCATGCTGTGCTGTGTTCTATTATATAATATACTCTTAAAAATACGTAGGGTAACCTGAAATATGAATGTTAATATCAACTATTAACCAAACATACGTTTTGACCACAGACATCCTAGTAAAGAACGTTCATGTCTGTTTATCAACACACCGAAACACATTCCATAGTTTGCACGTGCATCACGCAGTTACCCCCGTACACGTGCGTGAGGTGTTATTCTCGATTTTGACAATTTCCAGGAAGGTCGATTAATCACTGTATAACATTATTTCTGTCAATCTTTTTCATTCTGTTGATCATACAGTTGTTACTGTTTTGTTTTTAGTCATTTTTACTGATAAAAAAATGTCAACTTTCAAATTTCACTTCTGCCCCCAATCGTCCTTATGTCATGTCATAGGGTTTTACGTGCACATTCAGAACAAGCTGTTGTAGCGCACGCCTGTCGTGGGCACAAGAGCCGGCCTTAGCCGACTCCTCCGTCCATGACAGGAAAGGTGGGGGGAGGGGAGAGGAGGGACCGCCTGCACTGGCAGGTGCAAGGGAGCACCAGTAGTCCGATCAAATTTGGGGGTTACTGATAAAAAACGTCAACTTTCAAATTTCACTTCTGACCCCAGTCGTCCTTCAAGATCTTTGGTGGTCATAAAACCTACTGTAATACTGAACTACCGGTTGTAATGTTTGTCCAATTAATTCACTATTATCATATAACCATTCCCCACAGCTAATATACCTTACAATTTTGGCAATTGTAAATTCTTATTAGAATTCCCCTACTTTTTTTGAAGAGTTTATATAGATAATAAAATAGGTGTAATAATAACAATAATAATAATAATAATAATGGCCACGTCGAGAACCGTTCAAATAGTTCGCAAACGTTAGCGAAACGTCTGCTGGCTGAACTTGTCCACTAAGCCGCTTTCTTAGCCCAGTAAGTGACCGGCCTCGTTGGCGTCGTGGCAGGCCATCGGTCTACAGGCTGGTAGGTACTGGGTTCGGATCCCAGTCGAGGCATGGGATTTTTAATCGAGATACCGACTCCAAACCCTGAGTGAGTGCTCCGCAAGGCTCAATGGGTAGGTGTAAACCACTTGCACCGACCAGTGATCCATAACTGGTTCAACAAAGGCCATGGTTTGTGCTATCCTGCCTGTGGGAAGCGCAAATAAAAGATCCCTTGCTGCCTGTCGTAAAAAAGAGTAGCCTATGTGGCGACAGCGGGTTTCCTCTAAAAACAGTGTCAGAATGACCATATGTTTGACGTCCAATAGCCGATGATAAGATTAAAAATCAATGTGCTCTAGTGGCGTCGTTAAATAAAACAAACTTTTTTTTGCCCAGTAAGTAGCACGTGTCATATGAAGTTATAGTTGTCAAAACCGTTGGGTTCATATATCTACGATGGAATATATGTACAAGTTATAAAAAATGGGTGGAAAAACAGGACGTTGGCCTATAGCAAGTAGCCTACTTTTAGTGGTATGTCATATCAGAAAATAGCAAAATTTAAAATTGAGATTTCAGAACCGGATGGTAACAAAAATGAGATTGAAGTCCTAAGAAAACAGATTAGCAAGTGTGGGGAAAATGACTTGTCACATATATATAATCATGCAGCAGAATGACAGATACCAACTTTACAACACACACACACACACACACACACACACACACACACACACACACACACACACACACACACACACACACACACACACACACACGCATCACCTACATGCATTTTACGTTTCACCTAGATCGAAAACTGTGACAGAAGCACGTGTACTAAGAAGTTTATTGTGAAATAGTAATTGGTCTTTAAGTACAGAAAACTTACCGGTTGAGGATAAATATGCTTGTGATAATCCGAGAAGGTTATTGATATTTACTTAACAATACTGCAGCACATTTTAGAGTTTACTAGTGATACAGGAATACAGGAGAGAGAGAGAGAGAGAGAGAGAGAGAGAGAGAGAGAGAGAGAGAGAGAGAGAGAGAGAGAGAGAGAGAGAGAGAGAGAGAGAGAGAGAGAGAGAGAGAGAGAGAGAGAGGAGAGAGAGAGAGAGAGAGAGAGGAGAGAGAGAGAGAGAGAGAGAGAGAGAGAGAGAGAGAGATAGAGAGATATGGGGGGGGGCAGAGCGAGATCGAGAGACATACACTGAGAGGGTGGAGAGAGAGAGAGAGAGAGAGAGAGAGAGAGAGAGAGAGAGAGACAGACAGACAGATACAGACATACAGAGAGAGAGGGATACAGAGAGAAAGAGAGATAGATAGATAGAGAGAGAGAGTGAAAGAAGGAGGGCTGTTTCTATAAATAATCTGAAGAAGGTGGAAGTAGGGAGTTTATGAATATATATGATTGTTTTGTTTGATTTTGTTTGTTTTTTTGTTTGTTTGGGTTTTTTTTTTTTTTTTTACAAACATAGGCACAATATTTGATATCATTTTATTTTCGCGCCAATATCCACAAATTTAAGATGTACATTGTCTTTGGCACACACCTCAGTTATCTGGGCTGTCTTTTCAGGACGGGGGTTAATACATACAGCTGTTAGTAAGAAAGATGTTGGTGTAGCAAACGTTGTTCTCACACCTTGCCATTGAACCGTTAAAATTCACTCTGGTGAAAGCCGGTACCTGGATGCAAATCCAGTACCTACCAGCCTGCAAAAAGGCTAATCATACACCTTTTAGCTCAGTATCTGTATATAGAGAATAATACATGAGTGGTCGTTAGATACCATTTATCTCACAACGAGTTGTTTCAAAATGTATCTAGCGAGCGAAAGCGAGCTTGATATGTTTTTGAAATAACGACTGGTGAGATAACATCTTCATAAATCAAGGCTAATATTCGTTCCTCGTATTCAGGATACGAGGAACGAATATTAGCCTTGATTTATGAAGATGGTGAGATAAATGGTATCTAACGGACACGAATGTTTTATTCTGTTTCTTACATATCCTAAAAAAGAGGTTTTAAGCAAATTTTTACATCTTTTTCGACTAAACGTTATTTACAGCCGTTGCACTTGTAGCGGACTTACGCGTCATAGACACATGATTGCCAGGTTAACTATACGTCACAGTGTAATCGATTTCCATCGTGCTGGGGTTTTTTATTGGACGTATGGCATTGGTGACCTGGTCATCACCTAGGAACAGCCAGTCGTATGTCTTGAAATTGTTAACACACGTACGTGTGCAAACAACTATGTGTTATCAAAAATAACTCATGGTGTTCTCACCAAAGGGTGTGTAAGAATACACCTTTTAGGTCAGTATCTATAAAATAAAATACGCAAAACAATGTTAACAGTTTTCAGTCGTTCTAACTGCATCTGCTCTTTTGATTTGTACTGCGGCACTTCGCATAGATCTTTTTGCGCTCAGGTCCAATCGACAACCGTACGCACAGCTTGCTAAATATTGCGTACAAAGATGAATTCTATAAATTCAAAGGTGGGGGGGGGGGGGGGGGGGGGTCTACACGGCGGTCGTTTTTTTTTTTTTTTGGGGGGGGGGGGGAAACCCAGTCACGGCCACCCACACCATATCTAAACGTTATCGTGCTAAGCACAGGTTACATCTGGTAGAGTAATGTGCACTGGCTGGAGCGAGAAAATAGCCCAATGGGCCCACCGACGGGGATCGATCCCAAATTGACCGCGCACCAAGTGAGCGCTTTACCACTGGGCTACGTCTCGCCCCCGACCATGTATCAGTTCCAATTTTAATGCTGAATCGATTTACCAACATCAATGTCTACAAAGATGTACTTATTGACAAGTTATTTCCATCAAGGTAAAACAGAGAATATGCGCCTGCTTATGTCAATATGTCTACAATGATGTGTTTCCATGTTAACACTGTGTTGAATCAGTGTTTCACCTTTATCAACTGTCTTTCTTATTTTAAAATAATTTCACCAAAACTTCAACTTCTTGTTTTTCTTGGAAAACACCGGGTATCAGGTATCGCGACACATATAGTATCGCGGGCTATGTATCGCTACACATATCGTATCGTGCGTTATATATCGCGACACATATCGTATCGCGGGTTATGTATCGTGACACATATTGTATCGCGGGTTATGTATCGCGGGTTATGTATCGCGACACATATCGTATTGCGGGTTATGTATCGTGACACATATCGTATCGCGGGTTATGTATCGCGACATATATCGTTTCGCGGGTTATGTATCGCGACACATATCGTTTCGCGGGTTATGTATCGCGACACATATCGTATCGCGGGTTATGTATCGCGACACATATCGTATCGCGGGTTATGTATCGCGACACATATCGTATCGCGGGTTATGTATCGCGACACATATCGTATCTCGGGTTATGTATCGCGACACATATCGTATTGCGGGTTATGTATCGTGACACATATCGTATCGCGGGTTATGTATCGCGACACCTCGTATCGCGGGTTATGTATCGCGACACATATCGTATCGCGGGTTATGTATCGCGTGTTATGTATCCCGACACATATCGTATCGCGGGTTATGTATCGCGACACATATCGTATCGCGGGTTATGTATCGCGACACATATCGTATCTCGGGTTATGTATCGCGACACATATCGTATCGCGGGTTATCTATCGCGACACATATCGTATCGTGGGTTATGTATCGCGACACATATCGTATTGCGGGTTATGTATCGCGACACATATCATATCGCGGGTTATCTATCGCGACACATATCGTATCGCGGGTTATCTATCGTGATGCGTATCGTATTGCGGGTTATGTATCGTGATGCGTATCGTATCGTGAGATAGGTTTATCGTTACACCCTACTGTCTAGCTTAACCAGAAAATGCGCGACAGTCATGTTGGAACTACGCTTGTATAAAATAATAGGTATTCAAAGTATTCAAAATCGAATTGATGCACAAAAGTGTTAAAAGGGTATTTTGACAAAGTCGTTACTGTTCCCATGAATGTCGTTTGCTTCGTCTATGAGAGAACTGTCACCGACTTCCTTAAAAAAAACTAACTTAACTTAAAGTAAAGTAGGGCTGGTGAATTTTTAATCGTGGCTAGTAAATGTTTTTACTCACTAATCCCATGGCTAGTAGATTTTATAAAAATTCTAGAAACTCTGGTTAATGTTTTCCTACGAAGAACACAATGTTCTTTAGCTTAGAACTATGGTGTTCTTTGAATAGTGATTAGCTAAATGGAATCTTTCAGATACTGAAACCCGACGGAAGAAAAATGAATTATAAGTATGGCCTTCTAAAGGTAGTACTAAATCAAATAACTTCCGGCTGAGTCAAAGTTCGAGGCGCAGCGAACTTTTGATAAAGAAGTGAACACCACAAGTCCTGTGATTGGCGATAAATGTGAGTGTGTTGGTTGAATAAAAAAAAAGTTATATCAGGCCAAACAATCTATGCAGTACCACTGTGTCAAGTAGCTTTGTGCTTGAAAGATGTATGGGGTACCTGTATGGGATACTCGAATTTTGTGCGGAACTAGGGTAGTCATAGACGCTACCCGTTATCTCAGAAATGAGCAGCTTGACCCCCAATGTTTTCTGATTCACTTTAAGGGTGAGGGGTGGTAGTATTTATATCCGTGGCGTTTATGTCGATTGATTCGCCGCAGGTAGGCGCTTTAGCCACATATGTTACTATTGTCGTCTGTGGGATTTGATTTGGTAGCATACACCCTAAAGTGTGGAACCACTATACTTATGGTCTTCTAGGAACTGTTTTAATATTATTGAAATTCTATTTGATTTCAAAGTTAGTGAAACCCGATAGAGTTAAAAAGGTTGGCTCATTTGATATACCCATACTGCCGTGCCAGGACAAACGGCACGAAGTGATAATCGGTTATAAAATTAAGTTTTATGTTAAAGTAGGCATCACGATAATATAGCTAGATTCCAGAGAAATATTTTCATAAAATACCAGCCTTGAGTGACATCCGTGGTCGACAATCAAGCTGACGACAGTAGGTCAAATCCCTTCAAAGTTGGCTAACACTTTCATTCATCTTTCTTATTTATTACCCTCTGCCTACCATTCTCATTATCTTAATATAAAAAAAACTTTCCAATTTCTCCCACGAATTTAATCTTTTTCGACCCTTTCTGTCAGTTTCCTTGAACTCTTTTCTTCTGAGCTGTCCACACCATCGCCTATCTGTCTCAACTTCCTCCACGGGTGCAGTGTCTGTATACTTCCTTGCGCCCACCTTGGTGGTTACAAGTGCCTCTTAACAATGCCAGAAGTAACTATTTTCAGTTTAACTTATTTTCGTGCTTATATCCAATTAAGGTTCATACACGCTGTCCTTGGCACACACCTCAGCTATCTGGGCTGTCTGTCCAGGACAGTGGGTTAGTTGTTAGTTGGATAGTGGTTAGTGAGAGAGAAAAGGGTGTAGTGGCCTACCCACTGAACTCTTAAGGACTCGCTCTGGATTGGAACCGATAGCGGGCTGCGAACCCTGTACCTACCAGCCTGTAGTCCGATGGCTTAACCACTGCGCCACCGAGGCCGGTTAGTAACTACTGAACCCTCTCCAAAATGGTCAGACTAAGCCCACTGCTAAAAGCTGATGGAAAATAACAGGTGTGTGGCATAGATAGCCACAAGAGACAAGCACCTGTTGCGGTTGGAGACTGGGATGTGGATGTGGACAGCGAAAGAAGTTGAAAGATAGGAGTTGCCAGATCGGGAAGAAATGAGATGAAATTCAAAGGAAGGGCACAAGTTCCTGGGCCAGCACCTGGTCACGGTATGCAGCAGCGTTGAGGTTGCCACGGATGACAAGAAGTCGAGAACGTCCATTTCCACAGAAAGCACCCCAAACCATCACACTTTCGCCTCCGAATCTGTCAACTTCACTGACACAACACTGAACATGACCTTCACCACGTCGTCTCCAAACTCTCTGCCTGCCATTGGCAAATCGCAGTGTGAATCTTGATTCATCGCTAAACACGACTCTATTCCATTCCCTCTGAGTCCATCGCAAGTGGCGTTGTGCCCACAGTTGACGTTGACGTCGATGAAATTGGGTCAACATGGGTCCAACATATGGGCGCCGTGCGTGGAGGTGAGCGGTTCACAGCCGATTTCGGATCGTTTGCGCAGACACCCGACGTCTGACAAGTTCATTACTGGTTGCTGTAGCTGTCATGAAACGGTTGCGGAGGTGACGTAACACAATATGACGGTCATCTGCCCATGACGTCATACGTGGTCTACCCTGTCGGGGGCGATCAGCTGTGGTGCCCGTGGCACGTGCAAAACCACTTTTGCCTCAATGGTGCTGTGTACGTGCTATGGGTCGGGTCATGTCGGCTGTGATGGGCTTCAAATGGAGTAGATATTGCCATTACAATATTTATTCCTGAAAAAAATACTTGCTTTCAACACTCATTGACTTTATGCAAATTTTAGATTGTGAAGTTTTTAATTTCACTCAATATATATATATATATATATATATATATATATATATATATATATATATACACATACACATACGCATACGCATACACACACACACACACACACACACACACACACACACACACACACATAGACATATACATATATATATATATATATATATATATATATATATATATATATATATATATATATATATATGTGTTTAATAAATTATTTAGCTTGTTTTTTTCCCCAGTGTTTTTAAAGTCTGTGAAAGAGACATTTAAGACCATTTGTACTTTCTTAATTAGTCTAGGACAATATGATTCATCTGATAGTGTTATTTATTAATACGCCATTCTATGGTTTCCATTTAAAAAACCGATTCAATATTGTCGTTTCTTTTTTAAAATCTGAACACACACATATATATATTTAATGTAACTATCTACGAACAAAATTATTATTAAAGGGACATTCCAGAGTGTGCTGCAATTTTTAAGATGTTAAGGACTGTAATTACATATCAAATATATTTCTCTGCATAAAATATTAGTGGCTGTATATTAAACGTGTTTCTGATCGTTCTAATATTTGTACTAGGTTAAATTTCATTTTATTTTCTAAAATCTTTTTTTTTTCGTACGAACGAAATTATTTGAAGATAAAATCTAGTTTGGACTTCTTACAAATATTAAGACGACCAGAAACACATTACATTGAATATACAGACACTGATATTCTAAACCAGAAAATATATTTGATATGTAAGTTTAATCGTAGAAATATATTATTAGTCGGAAACATCTTACAATGCAGCAAACTCGGGAATGTCCCTTTAAAGGGACATTCCTGAGTTTGCTGCAATGTTTAAGATGTTATCGACTAACAGAGATTTTTTAACGATTGTAATTACATATCAAATACATTTTTATACATAAAATATTAGTGGCTGTATATTAAACGTGTTTCTGATCGTTCTAATATTTGTACTAGGTTAAATTTCATTTTATTTTCTAAAATCTTCTCTTTTTTTCGTACGTATGAAATTATTTGAAGATAAAATCCAGTTTGGACTTCTTACAAATATTAAGACGACCAGGAACACATAGATACTGATATTCTAAACCAGAAAATATATTTAATATGTAAGTTTAATCGTAGAAATATTTTATTAGTCGGAAACATCTTACAATGCAGCAAACTCGGGAATGTCCCTTTAAACATTTGTATGACTTTTCTCAAAATAAATAACGCATTATGGTCAAATGTTTCTATTAATAATGCAACTTTAGATAGTTGTGTATCAGAAAATGTAGGCGATGTGATCAAACGGCATAGACATTTTTGAGAAAGCAACATGATAAGGGTAGATATATATTCGTAGGACGAAAAACCATTACAAAACCCAAAAGCATTTAGAATTAATCACTACTGTTTTATAATGGGACTGGGGGTAAACGTGATCCATTGTCTACAGTTCTACCTATACAGTTGATTGACAACATTGTTGCGCAATGTTTATTTCTTCATATTTTAGTACAATCAATTGATTTTCTTTCAACTGATAGTTCGCAATTGCTTGTCTGATAAATTTTCTATACGCACTATTGCGTGTACCTATATACCGATAAAGTTACCTTCATTTTGAATTACTAGTATAGTTATGGTCTGGTATTGGATTTACTCACTCACTCACTCACTCACACACACACACACACACACACACACACACACACACAGAGAGAGAGAGAGAGAGAGAGAGAGAGAGAGAGAGAGAGAGAGAGAGAGAGAGAGAGAGAGAGACACACACACACACACACACACAATGAGCGTCTTAGCTGAAAGAGGTGGAGATAACTCTATTCCAGATGGCGCGACGATCGACAGGGTCCCAGAAACCTGGTTTGTCTCTGAATGGCTTCAGGTTATAAGCGACCAACTGAGTGACTTGAAATTACGTATCAGTTTGTTTTAACAGTAAAGTAATATTTTAAATATCAGAATGTGTTTTGTTGCATTTTTCTTAATGTCTATCTAATTGGGAAAAGTACATAAAAAACAATTTGGGTGGCAAAGTTGAGTTTTTATGCGGCAAAGTGTAAACGTTTTTATACAGTGTCAACACGAACGCATTGAGTATTATACAAAATATATATTTATTACTTTTACTGTTAATGTATTTTCCACCATATCTAAGTATATAAAATACTAGACCGCCCTGTGTAGGAACGTCCTGTATAGAGCCGTCATCACTATATATATATATATATATATATATATATATATATATATATATATATATATATATATATATATATATATATATATATATATATATATATATATTAATACTACACACGCACACGTTATACCATCGACGTCCCAAACTGCGTTCACCTAAAAACAAAAACACGAATACGATATTTACGAAAATATTATTCTACATTTTTCAGCTACGATACGTGAAACAAAATAGATTTTAATCATTTAACGTAAAAAATCAACAATTTGGATGTAAAACAAATCCATTCTAGTAAACAAAAGTGAAACACCCTACAGTAAACAGGAAAAAGTGCGACGTTTCTAACTGCATTCAGGCGCATGCGTTTGCAAAAAGTATCGTAATGCGCATGTGCAGTTCATCATTTTCCATTTTTAAGACAACTACATGAAAAAAATATATGTTTCTTAATTATGCACAGTTGCCGAACACTTAATTTATTCAATTTTTTTAAAGGAAAAATTCAATTTGTCAAGCGTTCTGGTCCGGTCCGCGTTTTATCAACACACATCGCTCACACTTGATGTCAATACTGATAGGCATTACGTCCATACCTGCGAATAGTTTGTAAAATATAATTTTTTAAATGAATTGATTCTAAATTAACAAAATGTATATACTCAAAATTATTTACAACTGTTATGAATGTATTATGAATACTATTCACTACAATAGAGGCACAGAAATGTAGCATACCTTTTGCAGATCGAATATAATAATTGAAAACAAATTCTAACAACAGGGGACCTAAAAATCATAAAATTAAATTCTTTGGCCTTGTTGATCTGGCACGTGTGATGTCATGTGACACGCACCGAAAGTTAATTCTTCTTTCTCCGTTTTAAGTCAATTTCTACGAGTCATGTGGATCCGATATCGGTAATTTTAAGGAATAAACAAAAACGACTTAGTAAAATTAATGGTTTTAGGGGTTTATAAAGTTTTGTATTTAGATACTTACTTTTCTCAACTTTATTGTTTATAAATATATTCCTGAACTGTACAGAAAAACCTCATAAATGAACGACATGCCGATGACAAATCGGATGTTAATTGCGCGAACCGTGCACGAGAAAACAAAGTGTACGGAATTTGAAGCATAACGCAGTTAGGGACGTTGACGATACATACGTACATATATATTTTATTGATTGTTATCCACAAGATACATATATTTTCTTTATTATTACTGACTTCCACCCTCATATCTCAGTACACATGTAGACAAACGTCAACTGGTAACAATTGGTAACCATTCACTGCAGTGTATACTATAGAACGTCCTGTGCAGAACCGTGCTGTGTAGGAACGTCCTGTACAGAGCCGTCATCACTATATTTTTTTTTTAATACGCACACGTTAAATATATATTCTTTTCTTTTTTTTCGAGTATTATCCAAAAAGACATATATTTTCTTTATATACAAAATATATATTTATTCCCTTTACTGTTAATGTGTTTTCCACCATATCTAAGTATATAAAATACTAGACCGCCCTATGTAGGAACGATACAAAATATATATTTATTCCCTTTACTGTTAATGTGTTTTCCACCATATCTTAGTATATAAAATACTAGACCGCCCTGTGTAGGAACGTCCTGTACAGAGCCGTCATCACTATATATATTTTTTAATACTATTATCCACAATATACATATATTTTCTTTATTATTACTGATTTTACTGACTCCCCCCCCCCCCCTCCCCCCTCCATATCTCAGTACACGTGTAGACAAACGTCAACTGGCAACCGTTCACTGTAGCGTATACTATAGACCAACCTGTGCAGAACCGTGCTGTATAGGAACGCCATGTACAGAGCCGATACGGTTTTGGTCCGTTATGATCGTGGTATAACAAAGAATGACAAAACAATGAAACAATACAGCTATTGTCCGAGTTTGTTGGACCCTGACGAGTGACGCGCTACCTGTTTTATTATCTCCCCTGTTCTGAGCTAAGGCGCACATTGTACACTTTACACAAACATATCTGTGCACGCGCACATACATTGAGAGAGAGAGAGAGAGAGAGAGAGAGAGAGAGAGAGAGAGAGAGAGAGAGAGAGAGAGAGAGAGAGAGAGAGAGAGAGAGAGAGAGAGAGAGAGAGAGAGAGAGAGAGAGAGAGAGGGGGGGGGGGAGATAGAGAAAGACAGACAGACAGACAGACAGACATACACACAGAAAAAGAGAGAGAATTTGTACACTTTACACAAACACATACACACGCGCGACGCACACACAAATTAAAAAAATTGACTGGTACCTGATATTGGGAGATATTAATACATCTTAAATGTTTATAAAGTCATTTAAAACAATTATTATCGAATGTACTTTTTTAAATGTTAAAAGAAGTGTTTAATACATTATGTATTATGATATTTCATATAATTTATTAATATGCTATATTATGAAAAGCAATACCATTTTAAATGAGGATTCATTATTTTGTGTATGTTTGTTTTTTTAATCTATGTATAAAATATGTATTTTAAATGTCATAGTGGACAAACATTGTGAAATATTCCTATGACCTTTTTTCCCCGTATAAGATAAACGCATTATGTTTAACTGTTTCCATTAATAATGCAGCACCAAACAGAGTTATGTAGATGAGTATATAGGAATTAAGACTAAAGAACTTGAACACTTTTGATCAAACAGCATGGTAAGTACATGCATATTAGTAGGATCCCATAAAACCATTTAGACTAAATGGACAAATTCTTTTTGATGAAACTGGAGCCAAATATATCTAAAGTTTTCAAAAATCACTACTTGTCTATCTATAGTTCTACGTATACATTTGTTTGACGAGTTGGTTGTGCAATTTACGCGTTGATATATTTTGTTTATATATTTTTTACACAAATAATTATTTTGATTTTGATAGTTCGTTTATTCATAATTGCGTTTCTGTTAATATATGTTTTTTATTCACAACTGCTTGTCTGATAATAAGTTTTCTATACACCCAAAACGTTACTTTTACTTTTATATAGAATCACGGACTGTAATGAACGTTTGTTATTTTATTGGAAGATTTCAGATTTATTCAAACCTAACGGTAATATACAAATGAGACATAGAGAATATTTCATGTTTTTTTGTCAAATATAATTTATTTCTCATCGAGTGAAGTTTGCAATCATATCTCAAGAAGTTGATATGATTAAAAAATTTCACGAGATGAGATATAAATCATATTTGACAAAAAAACATGAAATGTTCTATTTATTATATAACTTTCGGCAATTTACCTTTATTTTTAAAATTACAGCAGCAAAATAGTTCCGGCTTTCTTACAGTGAAGATGACACTTTCTACAGTGACGATAACATATTACGATAAGATATTTCACTAAATGTTATATAATAATTTGGTATATCACAGTGGTACAACAAAAGCTTTAAAGTCATTTATTTATATTATATCTACCGTCCTCTGATAACTGTTATTATTTCATTAGAAGATTTCAGAACCGATGGTTAGAAAAATGAGATTGACGGCTGCCTTGCTGACTCTAATCGTCTGCCTTAGCCCGCCATGTCGAGGGAAGCTGAACCAGGAGAAGCTACTGCTGGTGGTTCCAACCCGAAACACGCCGCAGTGTTTCAATCTGTGCTGGGCTACAAAACCATGCAAGAGAATTACATTCGACGTGAAAACCAAACTATGTAGTCTTTTCCAGCACGACCCATATGCTGCTGCGAATGATGATGATGATGATGCTGAGGATGATGCTGCTGTTGCTGCTGCCGATGATGATGATGACGTCGACAGAAGACGGACAGTCTCTCACAACATGCACACAGACGACCTGAGGACAAATCTCCAAGAATCCACCGCAGACGTTCGACAGTATGGATTAACACAACATTCTGTACAAAAGGTAGAGTGAAGAGAAGCTAATAATTATAATAATATACTACTCCACTTTAGCTAGGGGTATACCAAATATATGCCATGATCAACAATTTGTGCACATCGTAAATGAATACGACTATGCCGCTTGGATGTTTCATACATCACTAGTTAGATATCTAATCCATCAAACCCAATACATGCACTTGCTTTATTTGCGGGGGGTCAAAACTGGCCGAGAGATAGCCGTCTGGTTAGCAGACGTGTTTGTCTTAGATGTAACACTACCAGACTCCAGGACTGTTCCATTTAAGCAATACGTTGCATTTGTTCCAGAGATCGTCTTTAACGTGATACTTGTGTTCTCAGATGATGCTACTCTAGAGTCTGTGTTCCACTCATCTGTCACATCACTAGGTTTTGTCACCGGAGAACTGGAAACTGTTTTATCAGCGGGTAACCAGAAAGGCCAATCTGAAAATAATTAATTGTGTCTCAGTCTATAAGAACAATGGAATAAAACAGAACCACTTAGTGTATTGGCCAACTAGTGAGCAGTAGCACTATGTCTTGTGGACGTTTCAGTGGTCGGTGGATTAAGGTTTTCTAATCTGCTATTATTTTGCTTCATATGAAAATGATACTGTGATTACAGTCCATAAAGTAAACGACTTCCCATAATACAGACATAATTTCCTTCACCACATTGCAATAACATTGGTTTCTTTTCCATTTTTGTGTTGTAATAAAACAAAAATCTTAAGCAGTAGCTGTGAAGTCGCAATTAAATTGAAGTAATCATATAACGTTCAAGGGATTATTTTTATATGTATATGTCTTCTCGTCACATAGTGTTTATTAAATCTGACGATTCTTTACAAAAGGTACTTTGTAGTCAGCATTGTGCGGTAAAGTAATGCACATACAAATTACATCTTTCATATTATTTTATAGTGACAACATTTTTCTTGACATTAGTAAATGAGTTCTTGGTATCAATAATCACAAGTTATCATACGGCATATTCAAATATTTAAAGTTGTACTACCATTACATTTGTTGTGGGCGCGTCAAACAATATGGAAACGGTAAAACCGTTTAGATGTTCAAGTTGGTTTTGATGCATAAGACAGGAATTGTAAGGATGTTTTAACAAAGCCATATATGATGGTATGCACCCATCTATCGCTGCCAATCCAGTGAACGTTTTCCTCCACCTTCTGAAAGATCAGACAGCCATAGCCATTCTAAATTCTTGGCATAAATTTAAACCTTTCACATTTTGTCTAGAGTGATTCATGATTGCATGCCACCACAGCTGTACTCTATATAATAGTATAAACTGAGCTCGTTTCAATTTGTGCAACTAGTCCTGCAAGTGGCAGTCCTACTGGAGGAAGACCTGGCCAGTGGTGCCTATAAAACTTTTAGAGTCTAAAACTTGAGACTTTAATAGAGTCTGAGACACTAACGTCATGACAACGCCATGCAAATTGTATGCGTGTGACGTCATTAGAGATTGAGTCTTGACTCTAAAAGTTTTATAAGCACGGGCCCAGGAATGGTGTACTGTCCTGTGAGAGTCCACCTATAGACAAATCACGAGAGTGATTAATTATTGCTGTCACGATTTTACCAAAAACTTCCCTGTGACTTTGCTTTGTGCAGATATACGTTTCTGAATGCGGTCAATGATTTGTTAATCAGATTTAGCAGGATCTCTGATACTATTTTGTTACGGGATATAAAGCTATTCATCAGTGTTTTTGTATTGCAGTCATACCATGCCAGCTGTATAAACCGTCCTTGCAAAGAATATGAAATATGCTGTGGAATCACCAACACACACCATTGTTTTATCAAAGGTAAGTGTTAAAACAATAACACAATAAAACATCTTGGCTTACATTTCTGTTAGGTCCTCAAGCTTAAAAAATCAGCACTGACCTTTAGAATTCAACTATGCATAGGTAATCTCAATAAGGACAAGAAGTGGTCTCTCTCTCTCTCTCTCTCTCTCTCTCTCTCTCTCTCTCTCTCTCTCTCTCTCTCTCTCTCTCTCTCTCTCTCTCTCTGTGTCTGCCTGTCTCTTCTTTTGTCTGTTTGCCTGTATGTCTCTCGCTATCTCTCTATCTCTCTCAATCTGCCTTTAGGAGAAACAGAAGGAAGGAAATGTTTTATTTAACGACGCACTCAACTTAAGAGACCGGCCTCGGTGGCGTCGTGGCAGGCCATCGGTCTACAGGCTGGTAGGTACTGGGTTCGGATCCCAGTCGAGGCATGGAATTTTTAATCCAGATACCGACTCCAAACCCTGAGTGAGTGCTCCGCAAGGCTCAATGGGTAGGTGTAAACCACTTGCACCGACCAGTGATCCATAACTGGTTCAACAAAGGCCATGGTGTGTGCTATCCTGCCTGTGGGAAGCGCAAATAAAAGATACCTTGCTGCCTGTCGTAAAAGAGTAGCCTATGTGGCGACAGCGGGTTTCCTCTAAAAAAATCTGTGTGGTCCTTAACCATGTCTGACGCCATATAACCGTAAATAAAATGTGTTGAGTGCGTCGTTAAATAAAACACTTCTTTCTTTCAACTTAAGAGAAACAGTTACATGCATGCACTTGTGTTTTGCTTCACATTAAACAGTTCTGCCAATGATGGCTCTGAGTAGCAATCGTCATCTTTGCATAAAAGCAGATCGGTGCTCAGTAGTCACCGAATATACTACGTGACACTGTTTTACTGGTTGATATTCTAGATCTTGTAAACTGTGACATAATGTATTAATTTCAGATTGGCCTCTCTGGTTACCCGCTGACAAAACGAATGCAACTGTTTCCACTTTACCAGTGACAAAGTCTGTTGGTGTGACAGATGACTGGAACACAA
>NC_054700.1:46889986-46974986 GCF_016097555.1 Gigantopelta aegis
AATTTTTGTAACAAGCCCAAACTGCGTTTTGTCTTCAAATAATTTCGTATGTACGATTTAAAAAAATGTTTTTGGAAATACAATGAAATTTAACCTAGTAAAAATATTAGAACGATCAGAAACACATTTAATATACAGCCACTAATATTTTATGCAGAAAAATATATTTGTTATATAATTACAATCGTTAAAAAGTCTCTGTTAGTCGATAACATCTTACACATTGCAGCAAACTCAGGAATGTCCCTATAAAATGAGAATTTGAGTCGTTACGGTAATTATGCTGTGCCAAACGTGCTGACCAGTAACAAAGACTTTGCATCCAGGAATATTATGATGATCAGATTTTTATAAACAGTCATTTCTTTATTTTTGTACCTTGTGTTATATAGTGGATCTAGTCGGTTACATTTTATTTGGCCGGTGATCCACGAGTTAAAGGTATATTATTATGAATTTAAGAACCTTATTTCTCTAAACGTGGATTATAAATGATACTAAGCCTCGCTTTTATGTTAACCAAAACCATTTAATTTAACCACAATGGAGAGAAATGTATGTCAACTCTCTCGACAATTTTAATTTTTGAATCTTTGTATTCTTACAACAGAAGTCTACTAAACGCGGACTTGGAACATGATCAACTTGATACCATGGAATTTGCGCGATATTTTAACATGCGAACTCACTGTAATGTGTTAATCGTGTGTACAGTAAAAATCCTGGTAGCCACTTAACACGACAGTTTTGTTGAATTAACCCCCCCCCCCCCCCAAAAAAAAAAAAAAAAAAAAAAAAAAAAAAAACCCACAAAAAACCCCAACAACAAACAAAAACAAACAACAACTAACAATTAATTTTTGTTATGAAAGCAAATAAGTACCTCCATTATATTTATTAGTGAGCTTAACGCATCTATAGTCCGTCCCATCATTCTATTAAAATGTGTTTTTGTAAATAATTTCAGTTCAGTTTGACATAATAAGAAAAGTAAAAGTGTTTTGGAAATAACAAACAAATACAATTTTGGTGTGCAATTTACAAATCAATCGGCTCGGAAATAAATAACTTGTAGTAAATTACATAGTATGAAAAATAGGATACCTGTGGGACGGACTGTAGCAGACAATTCAAGCGCGTACGAGTGGTTACTACTTACACACAGAACTACTACACCTTTACTGATGTAATTATCCATAGTGCTATAGCATATTTGGTAGTCAAAAAAGGATTTGAATAGAATGGAATATTAGAGAATAGATGTTTAACGACATCCCAGCACGAAAAATACATCGACTATTGGGTGTCAAACTATGGTAAACACACACATGAAGCGATGAACAACATCAATATAAAACTTCAACAGTTAAAGGGACATTCCCGAGTTTGCTGCATTGTAAGATGTTTCAGACTAATAAAATATTTCTACGATTAAACTTACATATTAAATATTTTTTCTTGTTTAGAATATCAGTGTCTGTATATTCAGTGTGTTTCTGGTCATCTTAATATTTGTAAAAAGCCCAAACTGAATTTTATCTTCAAATAATTTCGTACGTACGAAACAAAAATATTTTAGAAAATAAAATGGAATTTAACCTAATACAAATATTAGAACGATCAGAAACACGTTTAATATACAGCCGCTAATATTTTATGCAAAAAAATATATTTGATGTGTGAAAAGTCTCTGTTGCAGCAAACTCAGGAATGTCCCTTTAAATAAAAATACAGTATAAAGAACTGTGCAACAAATACAAATATCACAGATAGCTAATATTAAAATTTGGAATAAAATTCAGTATCACGAAGAAATTGCAATGCAAGTTCTGGACGGAAATGGTTACATCACATTCAAAAGGGGATTTGTGTCGTTAAGGTAAATATGTTGTGCCATAAAAAAAAAAAATTTTTTTTTTACAGGGAATCATGATGATTTGTTTTCTCATTTCATTTCAACTTATTTTCGTGCT
This sequence comes from Gigantopelta aegis, assembly GCF_016097555.1. NCBI lineage: Eukaryota > Metazoa > Mollusca > Gastropoda > Neomphalida > Peltospiridae > Gigantopelta > Gigantopelta aegis. Next base: position 46,891,960 of record NC_054700.1, read on the forward strand.
TATATCCAAGTACGGTTCAAGCACGCTGTCACTTCAGCTATCTGGGCTGTCTGTCCAGGACAGTGGGTTAGTTGTTAGTTAGTGGTTAGTGAGAGAGAAGTGAGTGAAGTGGCCTTACACCTACCCACTGAGCCCTCAGGAATTCGTTCTGGGTTGGAGCCGGTACCCGACTGCGAACCCTGTACCTACCAGCCTGTAGTCCGATGGCTTAACCACTGATCTGATGGGGTTTGTTTTTGTTTCACCACAAATATTTGGTACAACAGTAAAAAAATTAAAGATGGAAAGCCTATAATTTTATAAGAAGAATTTTCAAAAAGGAATAGTGTTTATTCAAGATGTAAGTTTAGTTAATCTACAAACCTGCAACACACATTTGGATATGGTTATAAAATAGAGAAGCTAAAGTATCAGGCCTTTCCCCAGGATTTTTTTTTAAGGCGCTTACATTTTTCGCATCAGTATAACATAATCAAGCCAAAATAAGTGGGGTAGTGGGTTGAAAACAGTTAAGTGTTTGCCTTCAATCCAGCTAATCATGCTCTTTTTTTAAAACTTTTTTTTAAAGTAACCCATCAATTCCCCACCCCCAACAATTTCATAATTTGTGCCATGTTGTTGCTGTTGATTTCAGCGTCGTGTTAAATGCTTGTTGTGATGTCTGCTTGTAAAATACCTTGGGCTAAGAATGCCGACTTCACAGTATATTCCATTTATAAAAAAAAAAAAAAAACAACAACCCGTTAATAAAATTAAAATTTACGGTCTTTTTAAAATCCAGCTAACTTATTAAATGTCACCTCACAGTCTTACAAGTATATATCTAACATTATCTAACAAATATGATTATTGTAAACTAATTCAGTGTACGTTTAACTGCAATTTGTATAAATACTGCATGTTCATTTCCCGCGATCGCGATCTCTCGACCATAGGTACAAAATTAACAAAGACAAAGGAAATAAATGAAACTGCCGTTAGGTATTAATTGATGCAAACAACTACTGTTTTTCTACAAATTTACATCAAGATTTACTTCTGTGTAATCGTATTGTTCATGTCCGCAACGAAGCCTCTTGACACGTGGGTGTCAGCTGACTCTGAAGCGTGACGTATATTCGCGTCGAGAGCTTTCCTCGGTTCAGCCAACGAACGTTCTTCCTAACGTTCGCGAACTATTTGATTGGTGTCCGTCGTGTCCATTTGGTTTAACGTGAAGCGCACAAACCAGTGTAGCGAAAGTTTTGTTTTCGCTCTATCTGGCTGAACTCAGCTCTTGTGGTAGCCTGCATGTCATTCGGCCCTGAACTGGCATGTGTATTCAAATTGACACGCATTGTCGGTTTGTTTTTACTACTTTGGTTCAAAGACTTTACAAAGTTAAAATAACAAGTTACAGATCTTCCAGACATTGAATTACCGCCACATTGCTGTCATACATGTCGAATGCATGCCGTTAACATTAATAACAGTGATTATTAAAATAAACAAACATCATAACGCCTACGCGGTATTCTGGATTTTCTCGTTACCGGTCGCGAGATCGCTATTACGCTAATTGAATATTTGGTATTATTATTATGTTTGAGCTGTCGGATAGATTATGTAACCGTTTGTTCACATCAGAAGATAGAAATGGTTTAGCCATTTCCAAATTTTATTAGCCTTTTTTTTTAAAATAATTTTTAATTAGCCAATGGCTAATTTGGCTACCGACAGCGCGAGCCTTGGATGTTTTCAGTGTGTGGGAGGTTTGGGAAGTGGGTGTTAGGATAGAAATGATTGATTGCCAACTTAACTGTACTTTTAAAAAGTGCTTCACCTATCCTTTATTCAGTTAAATGGTACAGTTGATTCTGTTAATGGGCATCTTCTTTGATCGGCCTTGATTGTTGTTGTTGTTGAAAACATTTTAACGTGCACATATACCACGAAAGTTTCATGCACGCCTGTCCTGGGCTCAATCTCTGGCCTTTGCCAGTTACTGAGTCCAGGCCAAGGGGGGGGGGGGGGATGAGTTTGAAGTGGGCAGAATTTTGAATAAGTATTTAGTAGTGTCCAGCGACTGCGCGGACCGACTAGTAGACACCGAAAATGGGCCGTGTTCTGACTGGCTGAATTTCGATTCCTTCGGGTCTAACTAGAAAAATCTAAGTCTACGGAGATTACCTGCACCTAAAATCATGTCCGGACTAAGAATTTAAACCCAAAAATAAGTTTGATTGCTCGGCCGAAAAGGTTTTAAGGTGATTTGAGCACTTGAACGGGCGCCAAAGTAAAGTGCGTTGGACTATTTATAAAAAAATAAACATAAGAATTTGGAAGCTCGATCGAAACGTGTTTAAAGTCCAACTAAGCCCAAAAAGGAGGTTACCTGTCCTAGTTAAGGTTAGCGCAGCAGGATTCATGGCGAGTTGATGGACTGTTCAGGCTTGAAGTTGGGGAGTCCTTCGGTCAAGACCTTGATGTTACGGTCGATGGCTCCTGGGTAGATGTCTCGTAGGACCATCTTTAAGATGCGGTGGATGGTCCCATTTGACATCGTTGGCATCAGGAGTCCCTGCCTGTACAGTCCATCCTGCTGGGCTGTCACGTAAAGCTTATCGGCCCTTGAAGCTGGATTGTTCAGCACAGGAATGCCGTTACGCGTAAGCGCCTTCCTGACGGATTAGCGGTCCCAGTAGATGTGGTAAAATTACTAAACACCAGTTGTGAGCAGACGACTGGTCCATTATTAGGTATTTAGGAAGTGTTTTACATGTCATAGTAATTAGGTGTGCTTGATATACTGGTACACAAGTTGTTTGCAAGAGGTAGTCGACTGCCACGCTCGTACTTGTGAAAATAGTTTTTCTAAAGCACTTCAAATCAAGGCGTAGCGGCAATTGATTTAAGGTGCTTCCACGCCGTCAAAGCGCTTACTTTACGGACCAAGGCGTGTCGGGCCGCTACGCCTAACGGCTCTGGGGAAACCCCTGAGTATGTGATGTTTAAACAGAGAAATACCGTCAAAAATAACTAGAGCTTGTCTCATTAACCATTACATCTTAGACGAACGTGAGTTTTTAAAAACTTGGGTATGTCACTTAAAAGTTTTAGCCAGATTCTTTTTTTATTTAACAAGATTAGTCAGAAATTCTTATCCATATATAGAAAAACAAATCGGCGAGTAGCGGATCATAGATAACAGGAATCACCATGGGCACCATGGTGATTCCTGTTACCTGTCTATAAGTTCTATATCAAAATTTAACATATATGTTGTCAATGAGGAAGTCCAACATATCATAAATGTCTGTATCAGTATACTTTCGTCTGGATTCAGAGCCGTGGAAAATAGTTATGTATGTATATATTCGTTCACCGTTCTTAGTATAATGACGTCTAAGTGGCTACAGTCTTCTTCTAAGGTGGAAATGTAAACTTTGTTTTTTTAGTATAATGACGTCTAAGTGGCTACAGTCTTCGTCTAATATGGAAATGTAAACATTGTTTTTTTTTAGTATAATGACGTCTAAGTGGCTACAGTCTTCGTCTAATATGGAAATGTAAACATTGTTTGTTTTAGTATAATGACGTCTAAGTGGCTACAGTCTTCTTCTAAGGTGGAAATGTAAATATTGTTTTTAGTATAATGACGTCTAAGTGGCTACAGTCTTCTTCTAAGGTGGAAATGTAAACATTGATTTTTTTAGTATAATGACGTCTAAGTGGCTACAGTCTTCTAATATGGAAATGTAAACATTGTTTTTTAGTATAATGACGTCTAAGTGGCTACAGTCTTCTTCTAAGGTGGAAATGTAAACATTGTTTTTTAGTATAATGACGTCTAAGTGGCTACAGTCTTCTTCTAAGGTGGAAATGTAAACATTGTTTTTTAGTATAATGACGTCTAAGTGGCTACAGTCTTCTTCTAAGGTGGAAATGTAAACATTGATTTTTTTAGTATAATGGCGTCTAAGTGGCTACAGTCTTCTAATATGGAAATGTAAACATTGTTTTTTAGTATAATGACGTCTAAGTGGCTACAGTCTTCTTCTAAGGTGGAAATGTAAACATTGTTTTTAGTATAATGACGTCTAAGTGGCTACAGTCTTCTTCTAAGGTGGAAATGTAAACATTGATTTTTTTAGTATAATGACGTCTAAGTGGCTACAGTCTTCTAATATGGAAATGTAAACATTGTTTTTAGTATAATGACGTCTAAGTGGCTACAGTCTTCTTCTAAGGTGGAAATGTAAACATTGATTTTTTTTAGTATAATGACGTCTAAGTGGCTACAGTATTCTTCTGAGGAGGAAATGTAAACTTTGTTTTTTCCAGATAATTGCTACTAATGTTTGTAAGCTCGGCAATGTGAAAACATTGATGAGATATCTTTTATTTCAGTTCTATAGGCCGTATTTTTATGAAATTAGGAAGATTGAGTTTTACTCAAAGGTGCACAGAGAAGAAACATGGCATTTGTACTGGGTGAGTAGTTGGAATGTCGACAGATCTATAATAATTTATTAAAACCACCCTTATATCCTTATATATGTACATGTATGTACGTATGTATGTATGACTGTATGTATGTACGTGTGTGTGTGTGTGTGTGCGTACGTAACACTAAGCCAACCTGCACTTTCTTGTATGTATTGATGTATGAACATCTATATAGCGTATGTATGTACGTACGTAACACTGAGCCAACCTGCACTTTCTTGTATGTATTGATGTATGAACATCTATATAGTGTATGTATGTCAAGGTCGACTGTTACATACATAGATATTAACGCACTGGCGCAGGGAATAATTAAATCCTTTCTGGCCTCACAAATTGCCCCATGCCGTTGCTGGAACTGATGTATGCTTATCTAATACCTATATATTATATGTAAATCGGGTTTGACTAATACACACATATAGTAATGTATGCGTGCGAGCGTGCGTGTCTTTGTATGTGTGTATCGGCCTCGGTGGCGTCGTGGTTAGGCCATCGGTCTACAGGCTGGTAGGTACAGGGTTCGGATCTCAGTCGAGGCATGAGATTTTTAATTCAGATACCGACTCCAAACCCTGAGTGAGTGCTCCGCAAGGCTCAATGGGTAGGGTGTAAACCACTTGCACCGACCAGTGATCCATAACTTGTTCAACAAAGGCCATGGTTTGTGCTATCCTGCCTGTGGGAAATGCAAATCAAAGATCCCTTGCTGCCTGTCGTAAAAGAGTAGCCTATGTGGCGACAGCGGGTTTTCTTTAAAAAAAACAGTGTCAGAATGACCATATGTTTGACGTCCAATAGCCGATGATAAGATAAAAAAATCAATGTGCTCTAGTGGCGTCGTTAAATAAAACAAACTTTACTTTTTTTTGTATGTGTGTATGTATTGATGTATGGATATCTACTAGTATATGTTGTATGTATGTCAACTTTAACTATTACATACATAGATATTAACGCACTGGTGCAGGGGATAATTAAATCCTTTCTGGCCTCACAAGTTGTCTCATGCCGTTGCTGGAACTTGAACCTGTGGTACCGAATCGCCCGCCACTTGTAGACTTGCCACGATACGTTCTCAGCTATCGAGTCATTCTTAAAGGGACATTCCTGAGTTTGCTGCATTGTAAGATGTTTCCGATTAATAAAATATTTCTACGATTAAACTTACATATTAAATATATTTTCTTGTTTAAAATATCAGTGTCTGTATATTCAGTGTTTTAATGGTCATCTTAATATTTGTAAGAAGCCCAAACTGGATTTTGTCTTCAAATTATTTCGTACGTACGAAAAAATATATTTTAGGAAATAAAATGAAAATTAACTTAGTACAAATATTAGAACTATCCGAAAAACGTTTAATATAGAACTAGTAATATTTTATGCAGAAAAATATATTTGATATGTAATTACAATCGTTAAAAAGTCTCTGTTGATCGATAACATCTTAAAAATTGCAGCAAAATCAGGAATGTCCCTTTAACTAAACCATGTGCATGGGGCCGATAAGCTACGAGCTCGATCCCGCTTACGTGCATGAAACAGTGGCCACATTATATTGTGTTGTGTTGCATTGCATATATTCATTCATCCCTCCATCCATTATTCCATTTATTTATATTTTTCATAGATTCATATAATCAAACCATCACCAAAGTATCAAGACTTCATCTTTGGACTGAAAATGACGATCCGAGGTCCGAAAATGCGGAATATCTACCGGACTTCCTCTATCTCTGGGTTGACCACTAAACGCAGGCTAAATCAACATTTAGCCTCAGTGTTAACATCGCCTGAAAACTAAAACTCTAAATCTGCTAGTCCCATAATTTGACTGTGGATCTGCGTTCTAAAGAAAGAAAGAAATGTTTTATTTAACGACGCACTCAACACATTTTATTTACGGTTATATGGCGTCAGACATATGATTACGGACCACACCGATTTTGAGAGGAAACCCGCTGTCGCCACTACATGGGCTACTCTTTTCGATTAGCAGCAAGGGATCTTTTATTTGCGCTTCCCACAGGCAGGATAGCACAAACCATGGCCTTTGTTGAACCAGTTATGGATCACTGGTCGGTGCAAGTGGTTTACACCTACCCACTGAGCCTTGCGGAGCACTCACTCAGGGTTTGGAGTCGGTATCTGTATTTTTAAAAATAACATGCCTCGACTGGGATCCGAACCCAGTACCTACCAGCCTGTAGACCGATGGCCTAACCACGACGCCACCGAGAAGGCCATACAATACAATAGATAATAATACCCAAACTAAGACTATGTTACACTCCTGACATTTGAGTGTAGCTGACATTATTGGAGCATCAAACATGTCGAAATGTATAAACAAACACATGGATTTGTGGGAGATATATAAGTAATTGTAAAAGAATCAGTTTGCTTTTAGAATTTTTTTTTACTGGATTTCATAGAAGAGAGATATTTTTCCAAGACTTGTTTGATGATCTTCAGAAGTAAATATATCCATTTATTTTGTAATAGATGTGACAAGAAGTGTTCACTAAAGCACCAGTACTCCCAAAAGACTAATTTTCACCCGTCAATCACCAGAAAAAATATTTTCATTTTTTTTATTTCATGCGAAAGTGTTACACTCCAGACAGTTTTAGAAACATCATTTTTTTATATTTCTTTTGTCATACATGCATGGAATCGTTACGTGTGGAGATGTCACATCGATAGGAACATAACGGAACAGGAACTGATGAATAGTATTGTTTTTAGTGCAACAACAACAGCAATAACAACAACAACAACAAACTGATAATAAAAAGAGCCATTTTTTCACTTATATTTAAAATACATGTAATTCAGTAATCTGTTTATACACGGTGATTACACACAATGGGTCGTAAATGTGACACGTAATCTAGTTCATATTCATACCCGCATGGTCCATAATACAATGAGACACGTAATCTAGTTCATATTCATACCAGCATGGTCCATAATACAATGTGACACGTAATCTAGTTCATATTCATACCAGCATGGTCCATAATACAATGTGACACGTAATCTAGTTCATATTCATACCCGCATGGTCCAGTAATACAATGTGACAGGTAATCTAGTTCATATTCATACCCGCATGGTCCATAATACAATGTGACACGTATTCTAGTTCATATTCATACCAGCATGGTCCATAATAGAATGCCTATGATAATTATGGTTGAAACCTACGGATTCTTGCTTATAATATTCACTACTGAGCATCCCGTGTGTTTTTATTTGTCCAAATACTAGTATCTATAGAAGCTTATTAAGTAGCCAAATATCTATAGAAGTTTATTATTAAGTAGCCAAATAGCTATAGAAGCTTATTAAGTAGCCAAATAGCTATAGAAGCTTATTAAGTAGCCAAATATCTATAGAAGCTTATTAAGTAGCCATATATATATATAGAAGCTTATTAAGTAGCCATATATATATAGAAGCTTATTAAGTAGTCAAATATCTATAGAAGCTTATTAAGTAGCCATATATCTATAGAAGCTTATTAAGTAGCCAAATATATATAGAAGCTTATTAAGTAGCCATATATCTATAGAAGCTTATCAAGTAGCCATATATCTATAGAAGCTTATTAAGTAGCCATATATCTATAGAAGCTTATTAAGTAGCCGAATATCTATAGAAGCTTATTAAGTCAGATTAAAGGGACTATCCCGAGTTTCCTGCCATTGTATCACGTGTACCACATTCTGAGTCCTTTTCGTGACTAAAATTACATATTAAAGATATTTTATATTTTTGTTTAGAATATCAATGTCTGTATAAACAAGATGTTTCTAATTGTTCTAATGTTTGTGTAGCCCAAACGGTTTTTACCTTCCAATAATTTCGTACGTACAAATATATATATATATATATATATATATATATATATGAAAAGTGACTGCTACAAACATTATCACTCGATTACAAACATATTGGATATACAGACACTGATATTCTAAACACGAAAACGTAGTTCATGTGTAATAATAGTCGCCATAAAGGCTCTGTCAGTCTGACACATCTTTCAATGTCTGCAAACTCAGGATAGTCCCTTTAATTAGCGTCAGTGATTCATTTTCATTTCAATTTATTTTCGTGCTTATATCAAATTAAGATTCAAGCACGCTGTCATGGGCACACACCTAAGCTATCTGAGCTGTCTGTCCAGGGCAGTGGGTTAGTTGTTAGTGGGTAGTGGGTAGTGAGAAAGAAGAGGGTGTAGTGGTCTTACACCTACCCACTGAGTCGTTGAAACTCGCTCTGGGTGTGAACCGAGTACCTACCAGCCTTATGTCCGATGGCCGAAAGAACTTGGTGGCTTAACTGAGGCCGGCGTCGGTGATTCATTGTTTAACCTGACACATTAAAGAGACACAGTCAAAGGCGATTCTTGATCTGACGTCGTCACAGTGAGCTTGGGAACCCAGATTGTGTTTTATTATTACTATGAATTTCCCCTAGTTGTATTACTATTTGTATTATTTGTATCATTGTTCCTGCAAGACAGAACTTGTAGGAGTGGGCAGTACTGTAGTTCACATATGACTAAAGAAATACATAATTTGTGTAAATGTAGTAGAACCATCGGTGAGTGTACGTTATACTAGGTTCAGACTACCAACTGTCAGCACAAAGTTGGCAAACGTTTTGCTCTCATGACTTCTACGACTGTTCAGTTGCTAGTCTGAGCGCTCGTACAACTCGATTCTCGTCGTATAACTCATTAGTTGCTAGTCTGAGCGCTCGTACAACTCGATTCTCGTCGTATAACTCATTAGTTGTTAATCTGAGCGCTCGTACAACTCGATTCTCGTCGTATAACCCATTAGATGTTAATCTGAGGGCACCAGTCGTAAGTTGGGGAAATAAGAACGCAACCGTCGAGTTGGCCAACGTCGTCCTGACAATTGACAGTCTGGTCCTAGCATTAGTAGACACGTTCCTGTTTTTTCTCACGTTCTGGAATATATTTCTCAGTGGAAGACTTACGACATATACACATTTGACGGTGCGTAACCAATCTGTGTAATAACTATCCATTTTGGAGTTGAAATAAGAACATTAAATAACCATGTTGTTATGTATTTTCTAAGACACGAGGTAAAATGTTTACGTTCACAGTTATCAAAAGTTATATATTTGTTTCTTCAAAACTGTACAACAGCGACTTTATGGACCTTAGAAGGAAGCAAGGAAGGAAATGTTTTATTTAAAGCCGCACTCAACACATTTTATTTACGGTTATGTGGCCTCAGACATATGGTTAAATACCACAGAGATATTGAGAGAAGAAATTCGCTGTCGCCACTTCATGGGCTACTCTTTTCGATTAGCAGCAACGGATCTTTTATATGCACCATCCCATAGCCACGGTAGTACATACCACGGTCTTTGATGTACCGGTCGTGGTGCACTGGCTGGAGCGAGAAATAGCCCAATGGGCCTACTGGCGGGGATCAATCCCAGACCGACCGCTCACCAAGCGAGCGCTTTACCACTGCCAGCTGGTCTACGTCCCGCCCATTATGGACCTTGGAATGGTGGAAATGACGGTTACGTACAAGTATATTATTATTATTATTATTATTATTAGCTTTCCATTGTTGTTGTTATTCTTATTGTTGTTATTATTTTAATGTATGTAGAATAAAAAGATTATACATTGGTTAAACTCTATGAATTTATTTTATTGTTTGTGTTGTCGTTGCTGTTCAGTGAAGAAGTTGACTACATGTGTAACAAAAACCAAAACAAAAAACAACAACAACAACAACAACAAAAACAACCCAAGCCAAACAACCCAATATCACACAAACCCGATGGAAGATCGTGAAATCTCCTGAGCTGTTTACACCATCACCTACGTATCTCTGTGTACTTTCTGCATCCACATTGACGTCCTTGTTCTCTGCCACTAATAAAGTTGGTCTGGCCCACGTCACTAACTAACGATCGCCAGTGGTAGAGGAGTGTAGTAAATTGTTATATATAAAAATGCCTCATAACAATGACGGAAGTAACCACTGAACACTCTGTCAGATTTAGCCTACAGTTAAAACTCATGGCAAATGGCAGCTGTGTGGTACGAATAGCCATAAGTTAAAGTTTGTTTTGTTTAACGACACCACTAGAGCACATTGATTTATTAATCATCGGCTATTGGATGTCAAACATTTGGTAATTCTAACTCTAACTCTAACCTTTAAATTTTTCTAATGCAGCAAGGGATCTTTTATATGCACCATCCCGCAGACAGGATAATACATACCACGGCCTTTGATATACCAGTCGTAGTGCACTGGCTGGAACGAGAAATAGCCCAATGGGCCCACCGACGGGGATCGAAGTTTGAGGTGAGTGGAATTTGGATTTTTTTTAGTAAAGTTGAGAATAACCATGTCTGGTCAGTTTAAAGGCCAAACAAAAACATTTTGAGTGCTCATCCAAAGTTTGAAGGTGATTGGAGCAATTTAGACGGACTGCCAAAAATAAAGGTTGTCGGACTATTTATATAAAAAAAACAACAACAAAGTTTTGGAAATGACGACCAAATTTTTTTAAGTCAAACTAAGTCCATACTTTATGTAAAATTACATCACAGTGACCAAGCAATGACTCAACCAAAAAGTTAAATAAACTAATAACTGAAATAATATGGAACAATATATATTTCACATTGCCTTTAGTCCAACTTTTGACATTACCAAAATGTGTCTGCTCGCGGGAATGCACAGAGCTAAGACTGCTGGGAAGCGACTATGACGTCTCTTCCACAATATGACGTTATTGCTTGGTCACATGACTACACACACGGAGGCAAAGTTTGACGAAGGAGGACGCTATGACGAGTAGAGGAACTCGTTCGTCTTGAGGTTAGGAAATTGTGGCCGGAAAGACGGGCGTGCTAGCAAGACGATAATGGCCGGGCAGGCCCTTCCGAAAATCCTCTTTACAATCTGGTGGATCGCGAGGTTGACCATTTCTGGGATGACGAGAGCCTGGGTAATTATGTCTTGGTGGCAAAAGCTGATACAAGCGGGCCTGTTTCTTGTCTTTGAATACGGCATAATTTTAGCGCAGACTCTCCTCGTGATCCACCAGCAACTAGAACGGGAGTCGGCCCGGATGGATGAACAGTTTCTTGACATCCTTGATGTTGTTGGTCCAGACAATCTTGGCGTAACGATGGGTTTAACGTCTCGTCCAGTCGTGGTTTTCCTCTAAGTTCGGAGCTCTTGGCGGACCGGTGACACATCGGGAGCCATAAGCTTGGGTGGTGGCCGTACCGGAGTCGCCGGAAGTGTAGAAGGTGTTTGGCAGGGAGCGTCGCCGGAAGTGTAGGAGGTGTTTGGCGGGGAGCGTCGCCGGAAGTGTAGAAGGTGTTTGGCGGGGAGCGTCGCCGGACCCTCGCACAGGGCGGTGTCCAATTCCGGCAAAGGGATATTGGAAACGTCTTCCTCTTCCTCCATCTTCGATTCTTCTGCTCCCGGTCGGCATACATCAAAATCACGGTTGCCCGTGATCCAGTGTACACGACGCGGTACTCGAGTAAAACTCCATAAGTACGGATAAATTCCCCCAGGTGTGTGTGTGTGGAGGGGGGGGGGGGATAAAGACAGCGAGCAAGGAGACACGTCCTGCTTTATCGATTGACAGTATTGTGGTTTCATGGGTTAAATCTCCGAGGACAATATCACTTTTGATCAGAGCAATGGGACCAACTGACAATGCAGATATATTCTCATTATGTAATAAAGTGTTTAATACATTACTTTTATAGTACTATCATTTATTAATAAGCCATATGAAACGCTATACCCGACGGTTTCCATTTGAAATGAGGATTAATTTTTTGTGTGTTTAAAGCTATGGTTTTTTAAAAGTCTTTGTCGACGAACACGATCATTGTAAAATAGATGACCTTTTTCATGTATAAGAACACACATTACGTTCAAATGTTTCCATTAATAATGCAGCACCAACGTTTTGTGGCAGACATAACGGCATGAACACTGTTGAGCAAGCAGCATGTAAGTACGTGTATACTAGTAGATCTACCATAAAACCATTTAGAATTAATGGACACTGGATTATAATGGAACTGGGGGGGGGGGGGGGGAGATGTGTACAAGTTCTTCAAAACGCCTTGTGTCTATAGTTCTCTCTATACAAATGTTTGACGATTTGGTTTGTTTGTTATTTATATTTTTGCTATTGCTATATATACCCATAACGTTACCTTCATTTACAATTATAGTTATGGTATGCTCTGAACGTTTGTTATTTTATTGGAAGATTTCAGCTTTACTGACACCAAACGGGAACAAACTGATACTAAGGTATACCAACGTGGTACTCTTATAGTTTTAATTATAACTATTGTCTTCTGAAAGTTGTCATTATTTTATTGCAATTTTAGAACACATGGTGTCAATTATGAGATTGAGGTTTGCCTTGTTGACTCTAATCGTCTGCCTCAGCCCGCCATGTCGAGGGAAGCTGAACCAGGAGAAGCTACTGCTGGTGGTTCCAACCAGAAACACGCCGCAGTGTTTCAATCTGTGCTGGGCTACAAAACCATGCAAGAGAATTACATTCGACGTGAAGACCAAACTATGTAGTCTTCTCCAGCACGACCCAGATGCTGGTGCTCCTGATGCTGCTGCTGCTGATGTTGAGGATGACGTCGACAGAACACGGACAGTCTCTCACAACATGCACGCATACGACCTGAGGAAAAAGCTCCAAGAATCCACCGCCGAATTTCGACATTATGGAATAAGACAGCATTCTGTACACAAGGTAAAGTCAATAGAAGCTAACAGAATAATGATATAGTATTCAATTTTTGCAAGGGGTATACTAAATATATGCCATGATAAACAATTTGCGAAGATCTTAATTAGAAATAGTAATTCATGACTACACACATGGTTCGGTATATTTTGTTTCAAGATGATACTGTCGGTAAAGTTCATAAGGTAATATATTTCCCATAATGTAGACCTAATCCCCAACAGTGTAATGCTTGCTCACAATCCAACGACATAAATCGTTATCAAATTCCATTTCGAATATCTGTATTTAAGTCAAATGCAAGAAAAAGATACAATGGAAACACTGAGCCAATACCGTAATAATTGTATAGGTTCATAATGTCCATTTCAACCCATAGGGCAATAACTATCCCGTTTTTATTTCTTGGTTTAATAGTTTAAAAAAAACAATTTGAAGGGATTCTTTTTATACATCACATTATATTGTCTATTAAATCTGCAGTATTTAGAAAAATAAATTTGAAGTCACAGCATTATGCGATAAAGTGGCTGCTGTGCTGAGTATAAAATTATATCTTATATATTATTTCATACAGAATTATAATATTTGTAATTAGGAGAGGGCCTCGTAAGTTGAATAACTTGTGCCCAATCCTTTTGTGTAGTATATACAATAAAATATGTTTCAAACCAAATTATCACACATAATGATGACACCTTTGGGAATATGTCACTTGTCAGTATGAAATCATAGAGAAGATAATACAATTTCTTACACACCCGTTGGTGAGAACACTATGCGTTATTTTTTATTACAATTGGTTGTTTACACATGTACGTGATGACCAGGTCACCACTGCCATACATCCAATGAAAAACTACACGATGGAAATCGATTACATTGTGACGTATAATTAACCTGACAACCATGGGTATGTGACGCGTAAGTTAGCTACAAGTGCAACGGCTGTAAATAACTTTTAGTCAAAAAAGATGTAAAATTTTGCTTAAAACCTGGTTTTTGAGGATGTGTAAGAAATAGAATAATACATTCGTGTCCGTTAGTTACCATTTATCTCACATCTTGTTGTTTAAAAACGTGTCAAACTCGCTTTCGCTCGTTACATACATTTTAAAACAACTCGTTGTGAGATAAATGGTATCTAACGGACACTCATGTATTATTCTCTATATATAGCACGGCTTTTGATATACGAATCAATATACGATATACACACACGCACGCACGCACTCACACACACAGATAGATACAAAGGGAGAGACATTGTGTGTGTGTGTGAGAGAGAGAGAGAGAGAGAGAGAGAGAGAGAGAGAGAGAGAGAGAGAGAGAGAGAGAGAGAGAGAGAGAGAGAGAGAGAGAGAGAGAGAGAGAGCAGCAGCAGCAGCAGCAGCAGCAGCAACATTTCCCCTGACATTAGCAAATGAATTCTTTGTATCAATAACCATAAGTTATCATAAATAATTTTCCAAGATTTAAAAGTAGTACTTCCACAATGTCCGTGTCAAACAATATGGAATTTGAACAACAAAACCATTTGCATCTTCAAGTTCACAAGACAGCTATATTTGACTATATTCATCCATTAATCTCCGACTGTTATGTGAACGTTTTCCTGCTCCATTTGAATAAACTTTGCTCAGGAGTTTCTCCAGAGACCCAGAAAGCCATAATCCAGTTGAAATAACCTCCATGCCACACGAAATAAAAAAAACCGTCGTCCTCCTAAAAAGCCATAGGCATTCTAAATCTTTGCCATGAATTTAAATCATTCACATTTTGTTTAGAGTGATTTATGAGTCCACCTATACACAAATCACGCGAGTGAGTCGACGTAGCAGACACAGCCTTGCCAAAAACTTCCTTTGATTTTGTCTTGTGCAGAGGTACGTTGAGGTTTCTGTTTTGTTGTTCAGATTTAGCATGGACATTGACTGCAGTATTAAACCATATCTTGTTGTTGAATATAAAAGTATTCATCAGTGTTTTTGTATTGTAGGCATATGTTGTCGGCTGTATGAACCGTCCATGCAGAGAATATGAAATATGCTCTGGGATAACTGACAAACACCACTGTCTTACCAAAGGTAAATCTTAAGAGTTCTAATAGAATACTATCACAGACAAACATTTCTGTTAGGTACTCAAGTTATGAAACATCAGCACTGACCTTTACAATTTCTCTACGCAAATTAAATGTCAATAAGGGCAAGACGTTTCTCTCTCTCTCTCTCTCTCTCTCTCTCTCTCTCTCTCTCTCTCTCTCTCTCTCTCTCTCTCTCTCTCTCTCTCTCTCTCTCTCTCTCACCGGCCTCGGTGGCGTCGTGGCAGGCCATCGGTCTACAGGCTGGTAGGTACTGGGTTCGGATCCCAGTCGAGGCATGGGATTTTAATCCAGATACCGACTTCAAACCCTGAGTGAGTGCTCCGCAAGGCTCAATGGGTAGGTGTAAACCACTTGCACCGACCAGCGATCCATAACTGGTTCAACAAAGGCCATGGTTTGTGCTATCCTGCCTGTGGGAAGTGCAAATAAAAGATCCCTTGCTGCCTGTCGTAAAAAGAGTAGCCTATGTGGCGACAGCGGGTTTCCTCTAAAAAAAACCAGTGTCAGAATGACCATATGTTTGACGTCCAATAGCCGATGATAAGATACAAAAATCAACGTGCTCTAGTGGCGTCGTTAAATAAAACAAACTTTACTTTTTTTTACTCTCTCTCTCTCTCTCTCTCTCTCTCTCTCTCTCTCTCTCTCTCTCTCTCTCTCTCTCTCTCTCTCTCTCTCTCTCTGACAACGTTATATAATTGTTTTATTTGCTCTGCATTAAACAGTTTTATCACCAATGGTTTTGAGCAGCAATTGTTATTGACTTAAAGGCAGATTGGAAAACCTTAATCCACCAACCACTGAAACGTCCACAAGACACAGTGCTACTGCTCAGTAGTCGGCCAATACACTAAGTGGTTCTGTTTTATTCCATTGTTCTTACAGACAGAGACACAATTAATTATTTTCAGATTGGCCGTTTTGGTTACCCGATGATAAAACAGTGTCCAGTTCTCCAGTGACAAAACCTGGTGATGTGACAGATGAGTGGAACACAGACTCTAGAGTAGCATCATCTGAGAACACAAGTATCACGTTAAAGAAGACCTCTGGAACAAATGCGACGTATTGTTTAAATGGAACAGTCCTGGAGTCTGGTAGTGGTACGTCTAAGACAAATACGTCTGCTAACCAGACGGCTATCTGTCGGCCAATTCTGACGGGAAATGATAATGCGGAATCCAACAAAGAGGAAACCAAGATCTCTAAGCCTTCACATGGTAATCCCACTGGTGTTGCTGATAATACTGCGGGTGCTGCCGGTAATATCACTAGTACTGTCGATCATGCCACTAGTACTGTCGATCATGCCACTAGTACTGTCGATCATGCCGCTAGTACTGTCGATCATGCCGCTAGTACTATCGATCATGCCACTAGTACTGCCGATCATGTCACTAGTACTGCCGATCATGTCACTAGTACTGCCGACCATGCAACTAGTACTGCCGATCATGTCACTAGTACTATCGATCATGCCACTAGTACTATCGATCATGCCACTAGTTCTGCCGGCAACTTCAATGTTAATAATGTGGATAATACAAAAAGTACTTCGAATAGTCTCAGTGGTACTAACAATAATAACGGTATTGTGGATAAAGGTACTTTCACGAAAACGTTCACTATGAATAGGTCAGGACATCTGAGTACTGCTAACAGCAACAGTAAAGGCTTTATAAAAGCAGAAAAGGTGCGCGTAGAAGACACAAAAACCAACGACCAAGTTGAGGATGTTGCCATGGAGGAGAAGTTCTGCACCAGTCATTACAAATCAAAAGGTAATCATATTCAGTTATAAACAGTAAGGGCCGAATTTACAAAGCATGTTTATGACTTACACACGTTTACAATGCTTAAATACAGGTCTGTGTTTAAGAAAAACAGGAGTCGTAAATTCGGCACTTATCTTATCTTTCGCAATTAGCTGCCCGCCATAATGCATGTAGGCAAAAGAGGGTTCGTGTATATACTCATTGTACAACAATTCCTCATATGCAGTTGTTTGACAACCTGAATGTTCCGAAATAAAGTTTTTTAAGTACAGTTTCAAGTTTTATGTTTTAGCGGTCAATTCTGTTTTCAACTGGTGGACAAAAGAAGGCTAAAGTTTGGTAAAATTATCGAAAAGCTACCGGAGATTATAAAACTAATTCCTATATTTTTAGGATTTTCTTTAAAATCACAAACAAAATGTAATGGAATTAATAAAAAAATATATACTCCTTTTTTTTTAGTAGATTATACATTGAGGAAGCCGTTAATAGTGTCGTTAATAAAACAAACTTTAATTTTCAGGTGTATGTTATGTGATGTTCATTAAAACCGACCTCAAACAACGGGGAATCGACTTTAAGGCAAACATATATGTAGTGTCAAACGTTTGGTACCATACATTCGCCAAGTTGGTCATTTTTATTCCTGTTCAAGACGAATCCATTGGAGTTTATACGGTAAGGACGATTTCATTGAATATTAAAATGGGGATTTTTGTCGTTACGGTAATTATGCCGTGCCAAACGTGTTGTCCTATAACAAAATAAATTGTATCCTTTAATAATATCATTATGATGATTTGTATAAATAATCCTTTCTTTATTTTTATTACTCTCATTATGTAATAGATCTCCGGCCTCGGCGGTGTCGTGGTTAAGCCATCGGACATACGGCTGGTAGGTACTGGGTTCACAGCCCGATACCGGCTTTCACTCAGAGCGAGTGTGTCTGACGCCATATAACCGTAAATAAAATATGTTCAAGGAAAAGAAGGAACTGTTTTATTTAACGACGCACTCAACACATTTTATTTACGGTTATATGGCGTCAAACATATGGTTAAGGACCACACAGATATTGAGAGGAAATCCGCTGTCGCCATTTCATGAGCTACTCTTTTCGATTAGCAGCAAGGCATCTTTTATATGCACCACCCCCAAGACAGGATAGTACATACCACGGCCTTTGTTACACAAGACAGGCCTCGGTGGCGTCATGGTTAGGTTATCGGTCTACAGGCTGGTAGGTACCGGGTTCGGATCCCAGTCGAGGCATGGGATTTTTAACCCAGATACCGACTCCAAACCCTGAGTGAGTGCTCCGCAAGGCTCAATGGGTAGGTGTAAACCACTTGCACTGTGTGGTCCTTAACCATATGTCGGACGCCATATAACTGTAAATAAAATGTGTTGAGTGCGTCGTAAAATAAAACATTTCTTTCTTTTCTTTGTTACACCAGTTGCAGGGTTGAAAATTAACATGAAAACCATGGTTGCCAGCAGGGCCAGTTGAAGAAAAATCTTACTGGCCCTTCTCAAATTCAACTAACCCGCCAATTATCACATTCAAATTTAACCGCACAGCCAAAATCAAAAGTAGAATGTCCTTTGTTGAATAATAACCATGTGAGCATCGTATATAGTCCGTTTGCTTCAAAAGGAAACCGATGAATTGGCATGTAACTTCATAATGAATACAGTTAAAATTCATATAAAAACATGTGCTTAAGTTTTAAACCCATAACAACTCAAATAACACTTTTTGAAAAAAGAAATCAAGTATAAATAAAAATGTTTCTTTACAAATTACATATTAAATCTCATTTGTAATACAGAGGTGACGACAAAATGCTAGAACAGCCAAGGTATGCAGCTTGACTTGCATTGTCTTTGAAGTAAACAATAAAATAATGAATGAATGAATGAATGAATGTTTAACGACACCCCAGCACGAAAAAATACATCGGCTATTGGGTGTCAAACTATGGTAATGCAAATAAATAAAGTGATGATCAACATCAATATAAAAATTCAAGATTTAAACAAAAACAGTGTAAAGAACTGTGCAAAAACACAAATATCACAGAATTTTACGGATACTGAATTCTACTCAAAACTTCAATTTTGTGCTGTATTGGCCATTCTCAAAGAATGTTACACCCCTGCACCACGGTGGGGTTACAGCACACGCAGGGGACAATAAAATAAGGCAGTACAAAGAAATAAAGGTAGAATTGCGCATGCTTTATTATATAAACTATTCTGGGGTGGCAGTCCTCTTTTTGGCGATGCAAGAGGGAAGAAATAAATTTTGTGGTGATGCAACGGTGTAAAATCGCCAGTAAAGAATTTCCTCGGGACTGGCTGTCCTCCTACAAATAAAGCACACACACGTGTGCGTTTAATTAGGTTATTGTAAATGTTACAGTAGTAGGCTACTGTGACGGTACATGCTCTTAATTTCTTTTCGCCTGTGGCGATATTGTTTTAGAGGGCCGTGTGCAGTTCCAATATGCACTTAGCCTTGGGCAACTTGTTACGTGATACCTTTGCGCGACGGTCGTCGAGCTTTTCTAAAACACACCCAGCGCAGGTGCGGAGGCCATGTGGCCAGTAGTTACGTAATACCTCCGCGAGTGCGGTTTTTACAACCGTGATTTTGGTGACTAGGCGTCATTGAGTCTGACCATCTGAGAAAAAAAATACCGCTTGGTCGCTGTGGAAATTCACATGATAAGATTCAGTACCGCCTTGTACCCCCAGGCGATATTCGGTATTTTTAATAAATAGCTAGGGTTTTAGAGATATCGGGGAGAAACATAAGGAAGGCTCCAGGGGATCGCTGTCCGTCCGGACTGGTAAATAATTTTATTTTCTGCTCTGTTGTATAACCTTGATGTGATTGATGTGACTTTAAATATTTTAATACTGTATTATACCAATATTATTTAGACGGTGCTGCCGGTCATCTGACGCAGTATACTGTAGGCTCACCGTTCTGATATATATATATATATATATATATATATATATTATATATATTATATATATATATATATATATATATATATATATATATATATATATATATATATATATATATATATATAAAGCTTATCCAGTCATCCTAGAGGACCTAGGTAAACTGTAGGTTATTGTCTTTATTGTGATAGGTACCAGTATTAATTCTGTATTACAAGGTTATTGATTGAGTAGATAGGGTTAATTAAAAATTAACCAGTTAGGAATAGAGTTGTAATTCCTTTATTAATTAAGTTCTCCTGGAAGCGTTTCTCAATTATCACACGTGTGGGTGTTGTGTCACGGTGAAATGATTAGCATATTTTGTAAACTAGACACCTAGAGATTAACTAATTAGGTGATCAGTTCTGGGTTGTTATTATTTGTTGTTGTTAATTAACTACTGCGGCAGTACATTGGTCTGCGTAGGTTAATACAGATCCCAAAGTGTATTGTGTTTTTGTTGTGTTTTCTAGTGAACTAAACGTGCTATAATAATATATACTTTATATAAGATCTTATCTCTGATCATACCTAGACGAGCCAGCGGGTATAACTGCCTGTTACAGAGAGATCTAATAGATATACAGTTAGGAGAGATATTTGGACAATCGTGTTTCATTCAGTTACGGGTATTATAGGATCCCCGTGACAGCTACTAATAAAATAAATTTGGAAAGAAAAATAAATCTGTGACAAAAAAAAAAAATCTTTTTTTTTTTACCAAAATATACGATGTACTTAGTTATTATATCAAAAGCATAAAAATGTATTTATTGTTTATTACAGTAATATTTGGATAGTTGTGTCATCATGTAACTTTTGGTGTTACTTTAGATCTGATCTGTTCTTATTTCATGCAAACCGCTTAAACTTAAAAAATACCTTCACTGACCTTCGGAATAAGCCCTGTAGTAATGGAAAATGTCATTGCTATTTTATATGCGCGCATGCGCTCATATTAATGTAAGTTAAAACTACACGATAGATTTTGATTTTTGTCCCAGAATAATGTAAGGTAATTAAATATGATTCCTTTTTACCACATCCATGAATAGTGTTTCTTTTTTAACCAGTACCTTACGCGCCAAACCCTAAAATCAACGGTCGCCCAACGGACTACCTTTGCAGACCGGGCGACTGCTAATTTTCAACCCTGAGTTGTGGAGCACTGACTTTCAACGAGAAATAGCCTAACGGGGATCGATCCTAGACCGACCGCGCATCAAGCGAACGCTTTACCACTGGGCTACGTCCCGCCCCTAATATGTGTTGAGTGCGTCGTTAAATAAAACATTTCCTTCCTATGAGTCATCGGCTATTGGATGTCAAACGTTTGACAATTTTGACATAGTCTTGGAGTGGAAACCCGTTACATGTTTTCCATTAGTAGCAAGGGATCTTTTATATGCATCATCCCACAGACAGGATAACACGTACCACGGAATTTGGTATACCAGTCGTGGTGCACTGGCTGGGACGAGAAATAGCCCAATGGGCCCACAGACGGGGATCGATCCCAGACCGATTCTAAGGTAAAAATGGAAACCTTGTTTTTCCAGATTAAATTGCCGTGGGGCGGGATTTAGCTCAGTGGGTTGAGTGCTCGCTTTAGGTGAATGCGTCGCAGGATCGAACCACCTCGGTGGACCCATTCAACTGATTGGTGTTTTCTCGTTTCAACCAGTGCACCACAACTGGTCAAAGGCTGTGGTATGTGCTATCCTGTCTGTGGGGAAGTGCATATAAAGGATCCGTTGCTGCATTAGAAAAAATGTAGCGTGTTTCCTCTGATGACTACGTGTCAGAATAACCATATGTTTGACATCCAACAGCTGATGATTAATTAATCAATGTGCTCCAGTGGTGTCGTTAAACAAAACAAACTTTATTAATTTATAATTGCTGTTCGTATACTCGGCAATGTGAAAACTATAGTGGTGAGATACATCTTATTTCAGTTTTATGCGCGAGATGTTACAATTCGCAAGATTGTGTTTGTGTCTACAGTGAAAGAAAATGAAACATGGAATGTGTACTGGGTGAGTAGGCTAAATGGTGACAGACACTAATTTACTAAAACCACACATATACCGGTATGTATACACACACACACACACACACACACACACACACACACACATCTATGTATCAATCTGTCTGTATATGCGTATGTATATATGTATGTGTTTCTCTCTCTCTCTCTGTGTGTGTGTCTCTCTCTCTCTCTCTCTCTCTCTCTCTCTCTCTCTCTCTCTCTCTCTCTCTCTCTCTCTATATATATATATATATATATATATATATACTCACGGAAAAAAGTTCCTGTGCATCATTAAAATTTCAGGACTTATATTTTTAGAATTTGAAAATATTGTAATTTACATAGATGTACTATTTATCTGTTAAAAGTACGGTGATCCTCTCCTGCCTTCTGAAACTTAAGTACTGTTTACACAATGTTTGGTGAGCCGTCGGTGACGATGTAACAGAACAACGTACTGATGTACGGTTATGGTCGTACTTTGTTATCACCTAATCGGTTGCGTTCAGTTCTTCCACTGATTGGCCTTAACTCAGAGATGCATTAGGATGTTAAATGTATCATTTCCAAATGATTCCATATGTGTACCCGCTGAATACTGACGATTTGCTGACGTGGTGTCACGTGTCGACTCCCCAAACATGGAAGATCCCTAGTACCCCTAAACTGTCGAGAACATCTCCGCAGATATTGCATAGTGTTCTGATGAACACCAAGGAATACCAAAATTACTAGCAAATTACTAGCAACAGCGTTTGTGCCATTCTAACCTCAATCATACTCATCGTTCGAAGGAGTCCATTTTCTGGGAGGCGTGGCATCACACTGACGACGATCAGATACCAACAAAAATGTTTTTCTGAGCGATGAGAATCCATACAATAGTTTTAAAGTCCAATAATAAGAAAAATGACGTCAAACAGGAGCACGTGACAAAGAATGCTAGTAATGCAACTTGTGGTCACAAAGAATGAATAGTTCATGCAATTGACAGGACACCGCAGGAATATCGACGGGAGTGGTTACACGTTCATTTACTGAAATTTTTATGACCAGATTTCAAGTAAATTATATTCTATATGCAATTATTTGGTGCACAGGAACTTTTTTCCGCGAGTATATATATATAGCAACAGCTATATAATATATATAATATGTGTGTGCGTGAGTGCGCACGTTTAAATATGTGATTACATTGTATTGTGTTGCATTGTATATATTCATCCAACCATTCATCCATCCATCCATCTATCCATCATTCCATATATTTATCTTTTTCATAGATTCATATAACCAAACCATCATCACAGTCACGCGATTACATCTTCTGGCAAAAAAAGACAATCAGAGGTCCGACAATGTTCAGTTTCTATGTGTCATCGTCAGCTTCTGGGTTAACCAGTAAACTCAGGCTCAACAGATTCAAATATTTAGCCCCAGTCTTAACGCGGTCTACACTCAAAACTGAAAATCGTCCAAGTTCCAAGAATGATGGTTCAAAGTAAGATTATTCTTTAATTCTGTTAAATGTCATGTCACCCATTATTCACTTGCAAGCATATTTGAGAGAGAGAGAGAGAGAGAGAGAGAGAGAGAGAGAGAGAGAGGGGGGGGGGGGGGGGGGGGGGGGGGGGAGGGAGGGAGAGAGACAGAGACAGAGAGAGAGAGAGAGAGAGAGAGAGAGAGAGAGAGAGAGAGAGGGAGAGGTGGTGGGTGGGTTGGGTGGTGTCATGTGCTTGTTCAATACTATGCAGGAGGTCTAGATCGTGGTTACCTACATTTCTACGAGGAGTGTTGTTGATATTGTTCTACTTGTGTGTACGTGCCCAAAACAGATTACAGACTGTTTACATTCCATCGACTTCATTATTCGTTGTAGTCGTTGTTTTTGTTCTTGCGACATATCTTAAGAGGAAACCTGCACACATTATGGTAGATAACTTGTCCAGCAAGGTATTCACACCCGCCGATCCCGGGCACAATCATGTTCATATCCTGGACAGCGTGCTTGAACCCTCTGTCGAATGCAAGCACAAACGTACCAGCATTATTATCATCAGCATTATTCATCAGCATTATTCATCATCATTATTAACATCGTCATCGTAGCCAGTTTTTAAAAAGGTTGAATAAAGAAATGATTCTGGCTCCTGCTGATGTTTGGAGCCTAGTAGGGTATACTACTATCATCACGATGATGGTGTTGATCATGATGATGATCAACATCACCATCACCACCACCACCGCCATGAGCATCATGATCACCACCACCACCATCATCATCACCGTCATCACCATCACCACCACCATCATCACCACCATAATCATCACAATCATCACCACCATCATCATCGTCATCATTACTATTATCATCATCACCATCACCATCATCACCACCACTATCACCACCACCATCATCATCACCGTCATCATCACCACCACCATCATAATCATCACCGTCATCATCACCACCATCACCACCATCATCACCACCATCATCATCATCATCATCACCCCCACCATTATCATCATCACCACCACCACCACCACCATCACCACTGCCATCATCACCACCATCATCATCACCACCACCACCATAATCATCACCATCTCCATGATCACTACCACCACCACCACCACCACCATCATCATCACCACCACCATCACAACCATCATCATCATCATCATCATCATCATCATCACCACCACCACCACCATCATCATCATCACCCCCACCATTATCATCATCATCACCACCACCACCATTATCACCATCACCACTGCCATCATCACCACCATCATCATCATCATCACCACCACCACCATAATCATCACCATCTCCATGATCACTACCACCACCACCACCACCACCATCATCACCACCATCACAACCATCATCATCATCATCATCATCATCACCACCACCATCATCATCACCACCACCACCATCATCACCACCACCACCATCATCATCACCACCACCATCATACCACCACCACCACCATCATCATCATCATCATCATCATCACCATCATCACAACCATCATCATCATCACCACCACCATCACCATCATCATCATCATCGTCACCATCATCATCACCACCACCATCACATCATCATCACCACCACCATCACCACCACCACCATCACCACCACCACCATCATCATCATCACCATCATCATCATCACCACCACCACCACCACCACCATCATCATCAGAACAACAGAACAGAACAGTTTATTCACCCTGGCTGTTCAGCGACGGCATACGAGAACAGGTAGAGACGTAGCCCAGTCGTATAGCGCTCCACGTGATGCGCTGTCGGTCTAGGATCGATCCCTGTGTGTGCTATCCTGTCTGTGGGATGGTGCATATGAAAGATCCCTCTGTCTTAAAGCTGGGTAAGAAAACTTACAAGCAATTTGGTGGTGAGTTTGGACAAGAACAATTTAGCAGGTGCCAGTTTTGATTTGCCAAACAAAACAAATTTGCTGACAAAACAAACAGATAAATAAATAAAACGTTTTTTAAAATTAGGTTTTAGGATGTCAAATATTTGGTAATTCTGACACATATTCTTGGAGAGGTAACCCATTACATTTTCCTCATCAGTAGCAAGATATCTTTTATATGCACCATCCCACAGAAAACACAGTACATACCACGGTTTTTGATACACCATACGATCGAAGCCCCTTTAAGAAATTTCAAGACTATTACAAATGGAAATGGTGGAACTTACTGATTAATTACAGAGATGTTTTTGCAACAACATCTAATCCCATCGGTGTGCCAAGCTGACATCGTGGGCTATTTGTGACACCCATATATTTGAGCACCATTTGCCTGTCGTGTAGAGGCCATATCGTAACACGATGTTATTGCCTGTACATGCATGCGGGCGAACACCAACGTCCGCGTCCATTAACAGCGTGAAAATACGACCCCGGCGCCAGATTTATGGGGCATTAACTGCGCAGAGTGAAACGTCGGTTTAGCGAGCGTGCAAATCGTGTGCGAGGTTTACTTTACGAAAGTAAGTTGAAGGGCGCACTTGAATAATGTATATGTAGTGTTCTCCAGTTCTAAAGTTTGGTCTAAGCCGATGTACCGGGCAGTGATATACAGCTTGTAATATTTCCACATCACTCCTTTTTATTCACCAGAGACAAAAGCTTAAGGCCGTTTATGATCAGTGCGACCATTTCTCCCGATAAAGATGAATATGTCAGGATATTCTACTAAAGCAGGCGCCAAAAATGATCGCATGGGGAAGTGGTATGCAGAAAGGAAAACTAATATTTTTTTAACGACACCCCAGGAACACATGTTTTAGTTTTGCCAGACTCGGTAATGGTCATACATATAGCCTAATATAACTAGAGATGGGTGTGGGCGGTAATGGTCATACATATAGCCTAATATAACTAGAGATGGGTGTGGGCGGTCATGACCATACAATGCCTAAAATAACTAAAGGTGGGGAATAGGGTCAGACATAGTCGAAAATAACTAGCCGTGGGGGTGGAGGTCAGACACAGCCGAAAATAACTAGCCGTGGGGGTGGAGGTCAGACACAGCCGAAAATAACTAGCCGTGGGGGTGGAGGTCAGACATAGCCAAAAATAACTAGCCGTGGGGGTGGGGATCAGACATAGGGCTCACGTCAGACGTAGTCTAAAATATCTAAAGGTGGGGATGGGGGAAAGGCGTCTAAAATAACTAGGTGTGAGGGACAAGGGTTAGACATAGTCTAAAATATCTAAAGGTGGGAATGGGGGAAAGGCGTCTAAAATAACTATGTGTGGGGGACAAGGGTTAGACATAGTCTAAAATATCAAAAGGTGGGGATGGGGGAAAGGCGTCTAAAATAACTAGGTGTGAGGGACAAGGGTTAGACATAGTCTAAAATATCTAAAGGTGGGGATGGGGGAAAGGCGTCTAAAATAACTAGGTGTGAGGGACAAGGGTTAGACATAGTCTAAAATATCTAAAGGTGGGGATGGGGGAAAGACGTCTAAAATAACTATGTGTGGGGGACAAGGGTTAGACATAGTCTAAAATATCTAAAGGTGGGGATGGGGGAAAGGCGTCTAAAATAACTAAGTGTGAGGGACAAGGGTTAGACATAGTCTAAAATATCTAAAGGTGGGGATGGGGGAAAGGCGTCTAAAATAACTATGTGTGGGGGACAAGTGTTAGACATAGTCTAAAATATCTAAAGGTGGGGATGGGGCAAAGGCGTCTAAAATAACTAGGTGTGAGGGATAAGGGTCAGACATAGGCTAAAATATTTAAAGGTGGGGATGGGGGAAAGGCGTCTAAAATAACTAGGTGTGGGGGATAAGGTTCAGACATAGTCTAAAATATCTAAAGGTGGGGATGGGGGAAAGGCGTTTAAAATAACTACATGTAGGTGTGGGGGATAAGGGTCAGACATAGTCTAAAATATATAAAGGTGGGGATGGGGGAAAGGTGTCTAAAATAACTATGTGTGGGGGATAAGGGTCAGACATAGTCTAAAATATCTAAAGGTGGGGATGGGGGAAAGGCGTCTAAAATAACTAGGTGTGGGGGATAAGGGTCAGACATAGTCTAAAATATCTAAAGGTGGGGATGAGAGAAAGGCGTCTAAAATAACTAGGTGTGAGGGACAAGGGTTAGACATAGTCTAAAATATCTAAAGGCGGGGATGGGGGAAAGGCGTCTGAAATAACTATGTGTGGGGGATAAGGGTCAGACATAGTCTAAAATATCTAAAGGTGGGGATGGGGGAAAGGCGTTTAAAATAACTACATGTAGGTGTGGGGGATAAGGGTCAGACATAGTCTAAAATATCTAAAGGTGGGGATGGGAGAAAGGCGTCTAAAATAACTAGGTGTGAGGGACAAGGGTTAGACATAGTCTAAAATATCTAAAGGTGGGGATGGGGGAAAGGCGTCTAAAATAACTAGGTGTGAGGGACAAGGGTTAGACATAGGCTAAAATATCTAAAGGTGGGGATGGGGGAAAGGCGTTTAAAATAACTAGGTGTGAGGGACAAGGGTTAGACATAGGCTAAAATATCTAAAGGTGGGGATGGGGGAAAGGCGTTTAAAATAACTAGGTGTGAGGGACAAGGGTTAGACATAGTGTAAAATATCTAAAGGTGGGGATGGGGGAAAGGCGTCTAAAATAACTAGGTGTGAGGGACAAGGGTTAGACATAGTGTAAAATATCTAAAGGTGGGGATGGGGGAAAGGCGTCTAAAATAACTAGGTGTGAGGGATAAGGGTTAGACATAGTCTAAAATATCTAAAGGTGGGGATGGGGGAAAGACGTCTAAAATAACTGTGTGGGGGATAAGGGTCAGACATAGGCTAAAATATCTAAAGGAGGGGATGGGGGAAAGGCGTTTAAAATAACTGTGTGGGAGATAAGGGTCAGACATAGGCTAAAATATCTAAAGGAGGGGATGGGGGAAAGGCGTCTAAAATAACTAGGTGTGAGGGACAAGGGTTAGACATAGGCTAAAATATCTAAAGGTGGGGATGGGGGAAAGGCGTTTAAAATAACTATGTGTGGGGGATAAGGGTCAGACATAGTCTAAAATATCTAAAGGTGGGGATGGGGGAAAGGCGTCTAAAATAACTAGGTGTGAGGGACAAGGGTTAGACATAGTCTAAAATATCTAAAGGTGGGGATGGGGGAAAGGCGTCTAAAATAACTAGGTGTGAGGGACAAGGGTTAGACATAGTCTAAAATATCTAAAGGTGGGGATGGGGGAAAGGCGTCTAAAATAACTAGGTGTGAGGGACAAGGGTTAGACATAGTCTAAAATATCTAAAGGTGGGGATGGGGGAAAGACGTCTAAAATAACTATGTGTGGGGGACAAGGGTTAGACATAGTCTAAAATATCTAAAGGTGGGGATGGGGGAAAGGCGTCTAAAATAACTAAGTGTGAGGGACAAGTGTTAGACATAGTCTAAAATATCTAAAGGTGGGGATGGGGGAAAGGCGTCTAAAATAACTAGGTGTGAGGGACAAGGGTTAGACATAGTCTAAAATATCTAAAGGTGGGGATGGGGGAAAGGCGTCTAAAATAACTATGTGTGGGGGACAAGGGTTAGACATAGTGTAAAATATCTAAAGGAGGGGATGGGGGAAAGGCGTCTAAAATAACTATGTGTGGGGGACAAGTGTTAGACATAGTCTAAAATATCTAAAGGTGGGGATGGGGCAAAGGCGTCTAAAATAACTAGGTGTGAGGGATAAGGGTCAGACATAGGCTAAAATATTTAAAGGTGGGGATGGGGGAAAGGCGTCTAAAATAACTAGGTGTGGGGGATAAGGTTCAGACATAGTCTAAAATATCTAAAGGTGGGGATGGGGGAAAGGCGTTTAAAATAACTACATGTAGGTGTGGGGGATAAGGGTCAGACATAGTCTAAAATATATAAAGGTGGGGATGGGGGAAAGGTGTCTAAAATAACTATGTGTGGGGGATAAGGGTTAGACATAGTCTAAAATATCTAAAGGTGGGGATGGGGGAAAGGCGTCTAAAATAACTAGGTGTGAGGGACAAGGGTTAGACATAGTCTAAAATATCTAAAGGTGGGGATGGGGGAAAGGCGTCTAAAATAACTATGTGTGGGGGACAAGGGTTAGACATAGTGTAAAATATCTAAAGGAGGGGATGGGGGAAAGGCGTCTAAAATAACTATGTGTGGGGGACAAGTGTTAGACATAGTCTAAAATATCTAAAGGTGGGGATGGGGCAAAGGCGTCTAAAATAACTAGGTGTGAGGGATAAGGGTCAGACATAGGCTAAAATATTTAAAGGTGGGGATGGGGGAAAGGCGTCTAAAATAACTAGGTGTGGGGGATAAGGTTCAGACATAGTCTAAAATATCTAAAGGTGGGGATGGGGGAAAGGCGTTTAAAATAACTACATGTAGGTGTGGGGGATAAGGGTCAGACATAGTCTAAAATATATAAAGGTGGGGATGGGGGAAAGGTGTCTAAAATAACTATGTGTGGGGGATAAGGGTCAGACATAGTCTAAAATATCTAAAGGTGGGGATGGGGGAAAGGCGTCTAAAATAACTAGGTGTGGGGGATAAGGGTCAGACATAGTCTAAAATATCTAAAGGTGGGGATGAGAGAAAGGCGTCTAAAATAACTAGGTGTGAGGGACAAGGGTTAGACATAGTCTAAAATATCTAAAGGCGGGGATGGGGGAAAGGCGTCTGAAATAACTATGTGTGGGGGATAAGGGTCAGACATAGTCTAAAATATCTAAAGGTGGGGATGGGAGAAAGGCGTCTAAAATAACTAGGTGTGAGGGACAAGGGTTAGACATAGTCTAAAATATCTAAAGGTGGGGATGGGGGAAAGACGTCTAAAATAACTAGGTGTGGGGGACAAGGGTTAGACATAGTCTAAAATATCTAAAGGTGGGGATGGGAGAAAGGCGTCTAAAATAACTAGGTGTGAGGGACAAGGGTTAGACATAGTCTAAAATATCTAAAGGTGGGGATGGGGGAAAGACGTCTAAAATAACTATGTGTGGGGGACAAGGGTTAGACATAGTCTAAAATATCTAAAGGTGGGGATGGGGGAAAGGCGTCTAAAATAACTAAGTGTGAGGGACAAGTGTTAGACATAGTCTAAAATATCTAAAGGTGGGGATGGGGGAAAGACGTCTAAAATAACTATGTGTGGGGGATAAGGGTCAGACATAGTCTAAAATATCTAAAGGTGGGGATGGGAGAAAGGCGTCTAAAATAACTAGGTGTGAGGGACAAGGGTTAGACATAGTCTAAAATATCTAAAGGTGGGGATGGGGGGAAAGACGTCTAAAATAACTATGTGTGGGGGACAAGGGTTAGACATAGTCTAAAATATCTAAAGGTGGGGATGGGGGAAAGGCGTCTAAAATAACTAAGTGTGAGGGACAAGTGTTAGACATAGTCTAAAATATCTAAAGGTGGGGATGGGGGAAAGGCGTCTAAAATAACTAGGTGTGAGGGACAAGGGTTAGACATAGTCTAAAATATCTAAAGGTGGGGATGGGGGAAAGGCGTCTAAAATAACTATGTGTGGGGGACAAGGGTTAGACATAGTGTAAAATATCTAAAGGAGGGGATGGGGGAAAGGCGTTTAAAATAGCTAGGTGTGAGGGACAAGGGTTAGACATAGGCTAAAATATCTAAAGGTGGGGATGGGGGAAAGGCGTTTAAAATAACTAGGTGTGAGGGACAAGGGTTAGACATAGTGTAAAATATCTAAAGGTGGGGATGGGGGAAAGGCGTCTAAAATAACTAGGTGTGAGGGACAAGGGTTAGACATAGTCTAAAATATCTAAAGGTGGGGATGGGGGAAAGGCGTTTAAAATAACTGTGTGGGGGATAAGGGTCAGACATAGGCTAAAATATCTAAAGGAGGGGATGGGGGAAAGGCGTCTAAAATAACTAGGTGTGAGGGACAAGGGTTAGACATAGGCTAAAATATCTAAAGGTGGGGATGGGGGAAAGGCGTTTAAAATAACTATGTGTGGGGGATAAGGGTCAGACATAGGCTAAAATATCTAAAGGAGGGGATGGGGGAAAGGCGTTTAAAATAACTGTGTGAGGGATAAGGGTCAGACATAGGCTAAAATATGTAAAGGAGGGGATGGGGGAAAGGCGTCTAAAATAACTAGGTGTGGGGGATAAGGGTCAGACATAGCCTAACATATCCAAAGGTGAAGATGGGGGAAGGGGGGGGGGGGGGTCTAAAATAACTAGATGTGGGAGATAAGTGTCAGAAAAAGAGTCGGGGCACAGTAATGTGAGGTGATCTCCAGCGAGACAAAAATGGCATTTTTAAATTTAAAATACATCTCAAGCAAGCGTCTCTTTATTACATGTTGAGAAGTCGGTCTGGGATCGATCCCCGTCGCTGGATCCATCGAGCTATTTCTCATTCCAGCTAGTGCACCACGTCTCGTATGATAAAGGCCACGGTATGTGCTGTCCTGTTTATGGGATAGTGATTATAAAAGATCCAATGCTACAAATATAAAAAATGTAGCGGGTTTCCTCACCAAGACTAAATGTCAGAATTACCAAATGTTTGACATCCAACAGCCGATGATGAATACATCGATGTGCTCTGGTGGTGCCATTAAACAAAACAAACTTTAATAATAATAATAATAATAATGATAATAATAATAATAATAATAATAATAATAATGATAATAATCTTTAATAAATAAGCGGGTATTATAGTAATTGTCTGGAGAATGAAATAGTTTGTTTTTGTTTAACGACACCACTAGAGCACATTAATTAATTAATCATCGGCTATTGGATGTCAAACATTTGGTCATTCTGACACGTAGTCATCAGAGGAAACCCGCTACATTTTTCTTAATGCAGAAAGGGATCTTTTATATGCACTATCTCACAGACAGGGAAGCACATACCACGGCCTTTGACCAGTTGTGGTGCAGTGGTTGGGAGGAAAACCCCAATCAGTTGAATGGATCCACCGACTGAGCTAAATCCCGCTCAACTGAGAGAATGAAATAATGAACCGATGAATATAATATAAATAATTATTCACGAACGGCAGCAAGTAATCTTTTATATATATATATATATATATATATATATATATATATATATATATTTATACAGACACATTCAGGTGGGAATCAAGTATTGCTATAGATCCCACTTCTTGGAAGTGTCCATTCGTAAATGTCGTTGAAAATATTGTGTTTGATAATTATTGGGTGTGTTTGGGGTTTTTTAATTATAAATTGCATATTTCAGTGTCTATTTTTGTTATTGTGGCAACTGTATAATGTAAGATACTGTATGAATTAAAATAATTTAAAGTCGCGGACCATAGTTTCAATCTGTGAAAATGGGCACTAATCTACAAACCTGTCACACATTTGAATAAAGTTACAACAGAGTGAAACAAGAGTATGTGGCGTTGAAACAAAGTTACAACAGATTGAAACAAGAGTCTGTGGCGTTGAAACAAAGTTGCAACAGAGTGAAACAAGAGTCTGTGGCGTTGAAACGGGCAAATATTATTGAGAAAAAAACTAGGCTAAAGCTTGTATTGATAACCATTACTTCTCTGAAGTACGTGCGTTTTTTAACAATATGAAAAATGCATTTCGTGCTATTTGAAACACCAGGATGACCAGGGGCCTAATTCACAAAGGTCTCTTAGGCTCTGCTAGACAACAAAGTCTTTTAGCACTGCACTGCGAGATCGCAAGTTGCGAGAATTTAGTGAATTAGGCCCCACAAACACTAAATTGTGCGCAATTGCGGCTTACCGAACGGTAGTAAAAGATTTCCGCGCCAATACAACAGCAACCCTATATTTGACGTTAAATACCTCGATATCGATCATTTTCGAGCTCCTTGATAAAAAAAATATATATCACATATTAACCAATAATACACACAATATAGGAAGAAACCCGACAGCACCCACTTTCAATAATGTTCCTGTTAAATACGTATTTGACAGGCCCGTACGCAAAAATTTATATGGGAGGGGGGTGGGGTGGGGTGCGTAATCAACGGCCGGAGTTGCAAGGGGGGTCCGGGGGCATGCCCCCCCCCCCCCCCCCCCGAAATTTTTTAAAATCTAGAATGCAGGAAATGCATTTTCTGCATTCTGGGAAGTAAATTTGAAATGTTTCTTTGCCTCAAAATATTTTTTACACATCCACGGATGGACCTCGGCAGACAATGGGGGGGGGGGTCTACGCAACCCCCCACCCCCCACCCTGTGCGTACGGGCCTGTTTGATGTTGGGTTTCTTCCTGTAGTGTATATATTAGTGATTAATATGTGGAGGGTTTTTTATATGGGAACCAGAAAACAACGTTTATGGCAATATTCGATATTATTTTCATACAATCATACAGGACATATAAACGCATTTTATTTTGCACCGCTGTGTGTTTCACACAAATTATCCACGGACGGATGAAATTCATGACAAAAAAACCCACCTCGTAACAGAAAACAGAGCAAGACATTACATGTGTCATTTTAACTTGATATGGAAGACATATGTCATGTTTGCGAATTAGACAGATTTATGATGTTATGATAACAATAATATAACGTGACGATATCAAACGCCAGCCATGTGTTTGATGTCAATACCACATTAGCAATCGTTCTGGGAGAAATCCAACCCATCCATGTCCGCGTTTTAGGGCTAATTCCCAACGGCTTGCGCGCTTTTGTCCGCGCTCAATTCGGAGCAATTCGATCAGCGGTCTCATACCGGTTTTTTGACATCATTCGTCAATAAATAATTCCTCGAACATTTTTTCCCTCTGTCTTAGACTCAGTTTTCTTCCGTCGATAGTTTACCAATAACAGTACACTGCAACTAAGCGCTATAAACCAAAAAAAAAAAAAAAAAGGACCAAAAAATAAATCCTAACAAGAAAGTTTGATTGATTGATTTACATTGCATGTTGTAAGCATGTTTTATAACATCTGTCATATTTTTTTTAGTTGAAGATACATGTCTATTACATCTGTTAAATATCTGTAGTATCGTGGTTGTCATATTGAACCAACCACGTTTTTATAAAATATAAATATATGCAGGAGGACTCAGTAAGAGTGCAGCAGGAGGTGCGCAGCCCCTTGGATATAGGCCTATGCAGTTTGAAATGTAGAGTATTAATAATTTTGCATCCCTTTTTTTCACATTTCTGAAAATTCTTGTATCTGTTCCTCACACCTGTAAAACAAGAAAACCCACCATCCATATGCCCATCCCCAATACATTACAATACAATACAATACAATACAATATAACACAACATAATACAACACAACACAACACATCATAATACAACATAACACAACACAACACAATACAATACAATACAATACACTCTTTATTGCAGCCATTGTATGCGTACACTGGTTAAGGATTTCCATTTAATAAAAGAATGAAAGGAAACATGAACTAGTTATAACAATAGTAAACAACAGAGATTTAATACACGTCTGCATCAATATGCCCAATAAACAGAATATTAAACGTTACACAAGATACACACACACACACCCACACACACGCGCACACACGCACACACACACACAATTTATTTGAAATATTGATGTGACAGACCCTAATTGTTATCCCTGTTTAAAATGTAGTTTAAATATACAGCTATGTAATATAGGTCGCCATGTATATTGTATGTATATAGAAGAGGGCCTCGTAAGTTATCAAACTTGTGCCCGATTCTTTTGTTAGTTGTACAATAAAATTTGTTTTAATTAATGAATCAATTAATCAATAAATCAATCAATCAATGTTTAAATACCACGGCCTATCTTTCACTTTTAGAGCTGTTTTTGATCACTGAAATCAGACATTACTTAGATTCTATTGTATTGGCGCGGAAATCTTTTACTACCGTTCGGTAAGCAGCAATTGCGCAGAATTTATATAGATTGGTCTCTGACGGTAAGAGTGTTAATAACTGTCCAAATGTCCGTCCAGCTCTCTTACCGTCAAGAGAACTCGAGCTATGGCTCTTGTAGGAAACGAGGTGTGGTAGTAGCCGAGTGCTGATTGGATTTATTAAAGTCAATTCGTTTTGTTATAGCACATTGATTTATTAATCATCAGTTATTGGAAGTCAAACATTTGGTAATTTTGACATATAGTCCTAGAAAGGAAACCAGCTACATTTTTCCATTAGTAGCAAGGAATATTTTATATTCACCATCCCACAGACAAGATAGCACATACTACGGCCTTTGATATATTCATGTACCAGTCGTGGTGAACTGGCTAGAACGAGAGATGGGCCCACTGACGGAGATCGACCCTAGACCGACGGTGCATCAAGCGAGCGCATTACCACTGGAATACGTCCCGCCCTTATTTGGACTTATTTAAACAGTTCCGCGTGGCAATAAATAAATAAATAATAGTTCATTAATTAACAGGAAATTAATTTGGCATATATGTTTGAGTTATTGGACATAGCAGGTTATTATAATAAATCTTTTCATCAAAGCATCAAATTGTGAACACTTCCATTTCTGGAGCATGCGCATTACAAAAAAACCAAATCATCACAAACAAAAAACAAACAAAAATTGGTATAATATTTATTTTTTCTACAAATAACCATTGTTAATTTTATGTAAGTAATATATTTAGGTATCATACAATGTCTTAAAAATAGCCAAAATTGCTACCATTTCTGACACGGTGAACACTTTAATTACTACTACTGATAAAATGTGCATCAACTAATTAATGTATCTGTTTAGCAGTTTTTACTATACTGTAAAACGTATAGCAAAAAATAACTTGAGCTCTATGCTGTCGTCGAGTTATCTTATTGGTTGGTCTGGTCTTTCGTTGGATTGTCCAATTCCACAGCCTTAAATAATGTGTAACACCATATTTGATAAAATAAAAAATAAAAATAAATAAATCATACTTTATGATGATCTACCAGCATGTTGGCATATATATATATATATATATATATATATATATATATATATATATATATATATATATATATATTAGGTGTACATATATTACATGACAGGTATATGCCTAAACTTAAAAATTGGGATTTGCGAGCGGCCGGATGCACTTGCCGGGATGTCTTTGAAGGTTATTAATGGAAGGGGTGTATGTAATGGTGACCATTTAACGGTCCATTTCTACGAAGCGAACGAATGGGTTGCATTGATAAACCCAATAGTCTGTTTTCACCAAGCCATCCCGACGTGAACGAATGGTTTCTAGTGATACACCTAGTAGTCCGTTTCCACCTAGCTCGAGTCATCTCCAGCCCTTCCTTTATTGATATTGATATGCAGGGGAAGGCTAGAAGAAACGAAGAAACTATGTAATGCTTTGGCAATCGTCGACAACCAAATGGTCGCAAGCTACTGTGTAAAATACGAATTTTGTTTTCATCAATCTGATGCCACAGAGCTTTAGTTTGATTATTCTCGAGTCTAGTCATGACACAGGGCCGGGGGGGGGGGGGGGGGGGGGAGTGAGTAGTTAATAGTCTAAAACTCCTTAAACAGTTAAGAAGAAAATTTTCTTTAAATTTCTA
The DNA here is from genome assembly GCF_016097555.1 of Gigantopelta aegis. Lineage (NCBI taxonomy): Eukaryota > Metazoa > Mollusca > Gastropoda > Neomphalida > Peltospiridae > Gigantopelta > Gigantopelta aegis. The sequence goes on from NC_054700.1 coordinate 46,929,345, forward strand.
TAATGCTTTCCGGATTATTTGTTTTTGCCCCCCCCCCCCCCTCCCATTGCCCCCTGCTAGCTACGGCCCTGTGACATTAAACTTACATGTTGTTAACCAGTACCAACGCTATACGAAGAAACGCGACGCCCCTATGCAAAATGAACCTGCGCTGTACTTATATGACAAATTAACATCGAATAAATGACATTTCCAAAACTCTCCATGCTTTCAAGAAGCTGCATTTATACATTTATATATGTTTAATTTTCTTTTTATTCCTCGAATGCACCGATAGGCTGTATAGTTATTTATTTACTGGGGTGGGGATAATTACTATTTTTAATGAAAATCAAAATTCGAAGAAAACCATTTGGGAATTGCTATCGATGGAAAAAGGTTGTTCGCTGTTCGCGTGGTAGAAAGCAACCTACCTACAGACACACACGCACGAACGCACACACACACCACTGAGACTAACAGTATCATAATAATAATGTCCTCTAATGCATACCACAAATACGAGGTCTACAACAGATATAATGTTTCATTTTCAATTAAGTTTCTTATCACAGAAATACATAAGTTTTAAAGAACATATCATTTTTTCTCTTTTTTTTTCTCGCCTTTTAATAACTGAATATATTATACCCGAATGTCTAAAATTGAAAATAAATAATATTGTTTCATATACATGTACTAGTAAATGTTCCTCACGCGTGTCACTGGTTACATAGTATTGACAAATACATTTACATGAAATTGCACAGTGCAATTGTATCATTCAACAAATAGTACTATATATACTAATGTACATACATCTACGAATGACATCTATCCGGGAAATCACTAAAGAATAACAGTTATACATATTTGACAACAACAGAACAATAAATCAGTTTCACGTAACAAACGACTCATTAGGGATGTTTATCTTCCGGCTAAGTGTACGTCCGATACATGTGGAGCGGAATGAAGGTCACGGTCACGGTCACGCTATAGTTCAGTGAAAATAAGACTGAACCTAGAACATATTGCAACAGAAGGTTTTAACTTGTTTTAATGTGTTAAGATGACCCCATTGTATTCAAAATCCGCCCAAACCAGATACCGGGCAAGGTGCTAATTAGCATAAATCCAATATGGCCTCCAACACCAACTTTGAGGGTTTGTACCTCCTAAATGCCTGATATTAGCTGATATCTGTATAACGTTCAGTTGGGCCATCATAACAATATAAAATAATAATTATAAAAACCCCAACCATTCTGTTGCAATTGTTCTAGATTCGCCTACATTTTGGCTTCGATTTACTTGAAATAATTTTTGGACTGGCATGTGACATAACAAAAAATATAATATACATGTTTCATATTATATACTTGAAATAAAAACACCAACTAAAGCCAACGTTTATATACAACATGTAAATTACATTTTACACATTTGGAGCAACGTATATAACCTGTTGGTTGGCGTAGATATTTATGACTTAAATCTCTATTTCGATTTTAAAATGCACACGTTCCCATACTCATTAAGAATCACAATTCCCATTACATTAGGTACATAACTTCAGCATGTTACATGATTATGTGTAGAATAAAACATACAGATCGAGTAGTGCGCATGTGCGAGGTAAGTAGTGCTCACGTACAAGGTTTTCACGATTCCCGTTCTGAACGTGAAACCACGAGATTACAAATCTTCGAAGGTCTTCAAATTCTAATACAGACAGAAACCGGTCTCGTGCTAGACATAATGTCCTATTGCCTGATATTTCTGTTTTATTACGATTGTATGCAGAAAACTAACACCCCAAAACACACGTTTCTTCATCTGTTTAGATGAATTCTTTTGACCACTGTCTCTAATTGTCGTATGTTTCTGTTTTCACAGTCTATCCACAAAACCCACTGCAATAATAAGGCGTATATTTTACTCAAACTTGGCAGCGCCTGTTACTAAACCAGGCGCGGATTCAAGCGGAGTCCTAAGGGGCCCACCCGCCCGCCCCTAATTTGGGTCAAACAATATATATTACAGAATACACCAAAAATGCAAACATGTCCCGTACATCTGTCAAGGACCTTTAAATTCTATTTTCAAAAACAACAAGGGGTTTTGGGCCCCCTCTATTAAAACAATCCTGGATCCGCGCCTGGATACATCACCTTTATGTTCTTCCACAAATTGTATTGTTCAAAACTTTAGCTCTTGTTCATTCCTATTACTCTTGAGTGCAGTCATACCAGTTGTCATGACAACATGTACACGAGTAATGTAGAAAACAGCACATTTACGGTATGGTCGGATACCATAAATGATCCACGATTGTACTTGCCGGTTCCAAACATACCTGCAACAGAATACCATTTTTATTTAATATTAAAAGATATATGCCTGAAACAAATTGACACAATATTAATAGGTGATACATTACGTAATAAGCAATCGAAAATTGACGCGAGCCAAGAAACCTCTTGTGACCCCCGCCATTAAAAAAAAATAAACAAGCACAAAAGCCCAGCTTCGAAACACTAAAGATACTATTATTCCTAATTATACTAATGCATAGCTATTCATGGCATTCCAAAGCAGAAGGGATGAGAGCAGGGGGTAGTAGTCCCCAAAAATAAATTCACAAAAGTCTCGCAATTTTACGTTCGCGCAATATAATGCAAAATGACTTGCAAGGACACTGCGATGGTGTTCAATGGCACTTTGTGAATTAAGCCCTGGAGAAGACATTTATTACTGTGGCATGATTATTTTTAGAACCCCTACCCCAATAGTTCAGGTTAGATACGGCCCTGCAATGACATGTTACGACTCGGCCAGTAGCCAAAGGAACCGCCAAATAACGTTTAGCATTGCTATCGTTGGAGAATCCCGTGACAATCAAATATTTGTAAAGAACATAAATAACGAATCCAGGTTGGAAGATGACGAAAGTCAAAAGGGTAATGGCGCTTTTGCCAGACGATATTAGCTGGTGAACTTACTTGACAAGTCACGGAGGCATACTACAGCTTTTACCAGAGGCATTTTACTTTATATTGATGAAAGATCTCTTCCATGTTTTTAAACAGTGTTATTTTTTTTTCAGTATATGTTTGTAATAAAATATTGAAAGGTCACATAATGATAGGCTAAGACTACCAACTGTTATGACGGCGTTGACAGACAGGCCGACGTGACGACTTCTACGACTGTCCAGTTGTTATACTGAGCGATCTTACAGCTCGATTCCTGTTGTATACAACTCCTACTTCCGATTAGTTGTTAATCTGAGCGCACCAGTCGTAAGTTGGGAGTGGTGGAAATCACAAGGCAACCGTTGACTTGACCAACTCCGTCGTGACAGTTGACAGTCGGAGACTAGCATTAGTAGCAATTTCAGAAAGTGATGGCCAACAACTGACACACTACAGGATTTGTGAGTACAAGAGGGAGGGGGCAGGATGTGTGTTGATTGCAATACTGGTACTAAACATGAGCTAGGGACGGAAAGAAGAATGTTTGTTGTGTGCAGGGGGCGGGACGTAGCCCAGTGGTACAGCGCTCGCTTGATGCGCGGTCGGTGTGGGATCGATATCCGTCGGTAGGCCCATTAGGCTATTTCTCGTTCCAGCCAGTGCACCACGACTGGTATATCAAAGGCCGTGGTATGTACCACCCTGTCTGTGGGATGATGTATATAAAAGATCCCTTGCTGCTAATCAGAGTAGCCCATGAAGTGGCGACAGCGGGTTTCTTCTTTCGATATCTGTGTGGTCCTTAACCATATGTTTGACGCCATATAACCGTAAATAAAATATGTTGAGTGCGTCGTTAAAGAAAACATTTCTTTCTTTCATTGTTGTGTGCAGTTCGCTGCGAAGGGTCGGGCAGATTCGGGTCCATGTTTATTAATACTACTAAAACTATTTAATACAAAAAACTCCTCTAGAACCACGATATCAGACCTCTCCTTTAAAAAATTAAGTGAGTGATTAATTGCTTTTCTAACTTAGATAATGGATAGCCATTTAACATATTAACATAATACTGAGCATTGGCATTTGTTAAAACCATTTGTAGTACCTTTTTAAAAAAATCATATGCTAAGGGGACAAGTTTTAGGGGAATGATGGATAGAGATAATGATACACCCACCCCCTTAAACATTTTGTACTACTGTCATTGAAAGTCAAATGAAGCCTTCGAGATAGTCGAATTAAATAAGATGAGTGCAACAATGACCTACTATACCCCTGTTATGGCGAAAGACGCAGGATAACTGTTCTAACGACGAATTCGTGTTGGTGTCTTGTTAAACATTCATTCTTTCATTCTATGATTCACCCACCCACTCACTCATTCATTCATGCATCCATCCATCCATTCATTCATTAATTCATCCATTCATTCTAAAATCAGCAAACATTATTTTTCATTGTAGTATAAATGACCGTAGATCGAGGATTCAGTTATACAAATCTGACCCCCAACATCACCCCCTTAATAAAAATTAAAATCCCTGAAATGTGTAATAACTGCCATACCTGTTAACTGCGCGCCGGCGCTGGGTTTGGTCAGCAGTGTTTTATCATGGGTCAGTTTGGTCTTCATGTTCACTTTACCGCCGCTGTAGTGTCCGAAACTACCGGACCCGTGCTTTTGGTTTCCGCCCGCGTTACTCACAATCATCACTTTCGGGGTGTAATGAACATACGACTGCGTTGTCGTCGTCGTGGTAGGCGGAGGTCTCGTGAATGGAAATACTTCTGAAATAAAAAGGAAAGGAATGTGTGTGTTTAACGACACCTCAGCCAGGTACCGGCTCCAACCTAGAGCAAGTTCTTAAGGGTTCAATGGGTAGGTGTAAGGACACTACACCCTCTTCTCTCTCACTAATCACTAAAACTAACCCACTGTCCTGGACAGACAGCCCAGATAGCCGAGGTGTGTGCCCAGGACAGCGTGCTTGAACCTTAATTGGGTATAAGCACGAAAATAAGTTGAAAGGAAATGATGCATGTACATCCCGCCTTCTACAAATTAAAGTGGACCCCATAACCCTAAAATAACCAAGCAACCAAAAACAACCAATTGAATACGATGGTTTCATGTCACTGGTGTGGATATCTCACCATACAACATCATCTTCGCCGACGTCATGCCGTGTGGGTTGAGCGCTTCACACATGTAGATGCCGAAGTCGTTGTGGTCGATGTTGGCTATGCGGAGGGTCAAGGTCACGGTGTGCGGGCCGTCGTTGTACAGATCCACTTCGTACTTCCAGCTCGTACTCAGTTCGACGCCATGACGTTTCCACACAGTGACACCTAGCGGCGAGGAGGAGATAATGCACTCGAGAATTGTTTCTCGCCCAACTATTTGTCCTATCCTCGAATTGGGAAGCCTTATCTCTGGAGGGTCTGAAATAAAACAATTAAAAAACCCAATAATAATAATAATAATAATAATAATAATAATAATAATGGTGATATTTCTTAATAAAATTTTCTTTGGAAGGAAGGACAACTCTATTAACGTGCCATATCCACTAAAAGTTCAGGCACGTCTAGCCTTGTTTGCTCCAGATCTTCTGTACAGTACAGGGGCCTAGTTCACAAAGCTCGCTTAGGCTTTCTTAAGCTCTAGTTCACAAAGCTCGCTTAGGCTTTCTTGAGCAACACGGCAACGTCTTTGAAAGTCCTTTTGCACTGCACTACGAGGCCGTAAGGTTGCGAGAGTTAGGTTAATTAAGCTCCAGATTTCTTTAGAAGTGGCAGGCCTCTTAAGACGAAGTAACTGACAGTAACCTATGGTAGACCACCGTCACGAACTAATTTAAACGACCGTTGGACTCTAGCTTTGGCAGAGACTGAGTTTGATGTCCGATTTTGATTATTATTCCTTTTGACAATAGTTTTCAATATGATTTTTTTAATATAATCCAAGACACACAAATACCACTAACAAAGACAGTCCAAAAACACTCGGTGAATCACCTATAAAAACCTCTTTAGATGGAATGTTGTATATCAGCAACACTACCCGTGTTACATGATCTCATCATAGATAAGACGGTTATGAATATTGAAAACCACCAGGCAGATGGGGCAACTACTTACAAAAATGGAAGCCCGTACGCCTATGCGCACACACCATCTCGAAATATGTGCACGCAACGTTATTATACAATACAACAAACCCACCACCCCTAACATGATAAAACAACAACACATATAACATACATTCCACTGTAACTTTGATTTGTCTCGACTTGGATGGAGGCACGGAGTTGTTGGCCACACACTCGTAGCTGTCTGCGCACACCCTCGAGATGTTGCGGATGCGAAGAACCTCACCTTCGAAACCTATCTCTGAAAGGACAAAACATATATATCACAAAGGGCAGACCCAAGGGAGGAAGACCTGTACACTCCTCTGAAAATTAAAGTGTACTCTCTCTCTCTCTCTGTCTCTGTCTGTCTCGTGTTGTAAATGATAACTGCAATACTTGATCTTACTTGATGAACAAGAAATGTGTAATGCTCACGGATCGTGATCTAGCTCAGTCGGTAGAGCGCTCGACTGAACTGATTGAGTTTTTACCCTGCGACTGGTATATAAAAAGTCGTGGTATGTGATATGTTGTCTGTGAAAAAGTGCATATAAACGATTCCTTGCTGCTAATGGAATAAAAATGTGCAGGTTTTGTCAGAATTACTAAATGTTTATCGGATGGAAAGAGAAATAATCAAACACGTGAAACATTTTATAAATTGGTTTTTCTTTTCTTTTTTCTTTTTCAGCAGGATTTAGCCCAGTGGGCAGAGCGCTTGCTTGAGGTGCTTGCCTCGGAGGATCGAACCACATCGGTGGATCCATTCAACTAATTGGGTTTTTTCTTGTTCCAACCAGTGCAACACAACTGGTTAAAAGCCGTGGTATGTGTTTTCTGTTTATGGAAAAATACATATAAAAGATCCCTCGTTGCATTGGGTAAAATGTAGCAGGTTTTCTCTAATGACTACGTGTCAGAATTACCAAATGTTTGAAATCCAATAGCCGATGATTAATTAATCAAAGTACTCTAGTGGTGTCGTTAAACAAAACAAACTAATAACTGTTGACTACGGCTCAGAATTTACCAAATGTTTGACATCCACTAACCGATGATTAATTAATCAAAGTACTCTAGTGGTGTCGTTAAACAAAACACGTTTTTTCTTGTTTCAACGATTTTATTCGGAGTTATCTCCCCAACTGATTTGCAAGAACTACTTTTTCCTTGTTTAACTGGTTAAACAGTAATAATAGTATTAAAACTCTGTCCGGAATGGGTGTGTGATGGACGTGCCTGAACTTTTTTTGGATATAGTCACGTTAATAAAGTTAAAAGAAAAAATATTAAAGGTAATACTGGTTATACACTTACTTTCTTTTGCTTTGTTGCTGTATCTGTTTAACCGGTACCACGTGATTGTCGGCGGAGGGATACCAGTGGAGTTACACATGAGCTGTACGTCGTCCCCAACGCGCACTTTGATGTCAGTGGGACGTGTGTAGTACGTGATTTTAGGAGGAACTACAATTAGACATAGGATGGGATATGATTGGTACTGTTAGGAGATATACGATTACTGACATGACTGTAATTGACAGGACATATGATTAGTGATATGACTGTTATTGTTAGGAGCTATGATTGCTGATATAACTGTTACTGCAAGGAAATATGATTATTGATATGACTGTTACTGTTAGGAGATATGAAATCTTATTGATTTGACTGTTACTATGGGATATGATTACTGATATAACTGCTACTGTCAGGAAATATGATTACTGGAGACATGACTACTAATATTACTGTCACCGTTAGGAGATACGATTAGTGACATGGCTGTTACTGTTAGAACAATATTAGTACTCATAAAACTATTACTGTTAAGATACTGATATAGCTGTTACTAGTTGGAGATATAATTTCTTAAGTGACTGTTATGGGATATTATTACTGACATGACAGTTAATGGGAATATAAATACTGTTAGGGGATATGATTACTGGTTATGATCAGGTATGAATGTTACTGTTAGGTGATATGATTACCAGTAATGATATGACTGTTACTGCTAGGGGATATGATTACTGGTAATGATATTACTGTTACTGTTAGGGGTATGATTACCGGTAATGATATGACTGGTATGGGATATTATTACTGATATGACAGTTAGTGGGGATATAAATACTGTTAGGGGATATGATTACCGGTAATGATATATATGACAGTCATATTGGACGTGTGCTCACCTTGCACGATCAGATTGACCTTTTTGAACCTCGGAGGCACGGTGTTGATCTGACAGCTGTAGATACCCGCGTCCTTCAGACTGATGTTCCTGATGTGCAGATTCCAGTCACTCAGAAATGGCCTTTCCACCGTAATGCGCATGTCATTGAGCATGCGCCGATCCTGCAGACTTATGACAATATGCTCAGGGTTCACCCATACGACCTACAGTTTTAAAAATACATATACAAATATGCTGCTAAAATGTAGTAGACGTAAATAGGAGCTTGAAAATTGTATTAGGAAATGGCAGAGTACACCAAATAATTAACATGTAAAGGTAGGAGAGAGAGAGAGACATACAGACAGACAGAGACAGAGAGACACACACACACAGACAAACAAAGAGAGACAGACCGAGTGAGTGGGTGAGACAGAGGGAGAGACAGAGAGAGGAGACATATAGACAACCAGAGTGAGGGGTGATCGAGCGCTCACGAAAAAAGGCAGTCTAGATGGAAAGCAGGTGCTTCACCTCCTGAATATGTCTAAGAAATGCGTCCAGGACAGCTAGCGTTCACAGGAGCTCGCAGTCTTAAATAGACTTATTACTGAATCGACAATCACTAGCGCTCTCCATCCTAAGCAGTGATTGCTCTAAGACTATTACCTAAAAAGATTATCTCCCTATCTTTTACTTATGGCCCTTTCACTTTTAAACATAACCTTAAATGTCCCTGAATAAAAAAGACCCATAAGATCACTCTAGATAAGAGCTGGGTTAAGTTCAGTGAACCGATTGTTGCTAACGTTTGCAACACAGTTTTTTTTAACGCTACACAGTAACCGAATTACCACTTTGGGAACCAGTCAAAAATAATTTGCAAACGTTGGCGAAAAACAGCTATCAGTTCCAAGTCCAGCCAGCAAACGTTTTGCTAACATTCGCGAACTATTTGATTCGATCCCGACGTGGCCGTTTGGTTTACCGTGAAGCGCATAAACCAGTCTAGCGGACGTTTTTTTCTGCTCTGTCCGGCTGAACTCGGCCCTGAAATGATGTCGCTGACCTGTGTGCTTTCATTTCCGGTGTAGTAGGGATCGCCCAATATTACCATTAATGGCCGACACCCTCCACATTAGATGCTCCTCTCCGACAGGGATATTCACTATATTCAGTTTAGTCATAACTGATACCTTATATTCGTCGTTGAATCCTTCTGTGTATTTAGGGTCAACAGTGCAGGGCAATATGGCTGTTGTCTTGGCAACGACCTTGACATTGATCGGCGTCTCATCAATTACTCTATCATTCTGGCCAAATCCTACAACAAATAAACTGTTTTAAGAGACAGTAAAGCGGCTGAAGGATCCGAGACATCTATTCATACCATGTCTTTACAAATAATTAACATCGGATACAAAATCTTAATATAGAAAAATCATTAAATATTGGTATAGCAGGCGCGTGTGCGGGGATTTATGATGGGGAAGGTGGGGGGGGGGGGGAGCGAGTGAAGCTTAAAGGAGGGCGGAGTCATCATCCCCCAGAAAACATTGGGGAAAAAAAGAAGAAAGAAAGTTCGTCTGATCAGGGGGTAGGTTTCGATCTCCGACCCCACCGACCCCCAATCTGCACACGCTCCTATATAGTATTTTAAACAAACCATACTAGGCCTATATGGGTTTTTCTTGTTACAATAGTATGTTACTTATATCTCTTAGATGTAATTATAAACCAGTAGCCCTTAGCGAACATCTCCAAATTGGCTTCATTTGGCAGTAAAGAGGAACTGGTAAACAGTATTCCTTTCGTTGGAGTGTGTGTGTGTGTGTGTGTGTGTGTGTGTGTGTGTGTGTGCGCGCGTTTGCGTGTGTATGTTATCTTATACCATTATAACAGTTATGTTTGTCATGTTGTTTATTAAAACTGGATTTTATTTTATGGCCCACTGTCTAATATCAGTGCTTATTTACAGTTACATGTACGTAGTTTGTTCTATGACATGCTAAACGTTTCTCTTTGTGATGTCTGTTTGAAGTTATGCATTTTATTCCGTATATAAATTTATTTATTTTATGGCATGCTAATAGTTCTATTTGTGATTCCTTGTTTTATGCCTGTTGGCACAATTAAGGCCTGAGTTTTCGGTTTAAACATTATTCACGATTCAAGTAAAAATCGATCGCTTGTATTTTGGTGTTGTTATTCATTAAAGTATGAATCTCCTTGTGACTCATCTTCGCATGTACTCATTGCCAATGCACCACGACTGGTATATCAAAGGCTATCCTGTCTGTGGGATGGTGCATATAAAAGATCCCTTGCTACTAATGAAAAAAAAAACAATTAGGGGGTTTCCTCTCTATGACTGTCAAAATAACCATATGTTTGACATCCAATAACCGATGATAAATAAACTTCTGAAAACTAATTCTCATTCTCAATTTTCATTTGAATCGCGAACCTTGGTTAAACTCTCAACATAAGATCGGGCTCAAGACGTGTGCTTCTTTTAGTGACAGTTGCGGGGCGTAGCCCAGTGGTAAGGCGCTCGCTCGATGCGCGGTCGGTCTGGGTCGATCCCCGTCGGTGGACCCATTGGGCTATTTCTCGTTCCAGCCAGTGCACAACGACTGGTATATCAAAGGCCGTGGTATGTGTCTGTGGGATGGTGCATATAAAAGATCACTTGCTGCTAATTGGAAAGAGTAGCCCATGAAGTGGCGACAGCGGGTTTCTTCTCTCAATATCTGTATGGTCCTTAACCATATGTCTGACGCCATATAACCGTGAATAAAATGAGTGCGTCGTTAAATAAAACATTTCCTTTCCTTTCTTTTAGTGACATTCTAAACGATCAGTTTTCACTTGAATCGCGAACTTTGGTTAAACTATCAACGAAAAATCGTGCCCAAGACGTGTGCTTCTTTTAGTGACGTTCTAGACAGTCAGTTTTCACTTAAATCGCGAACTTTGGTTAAACTATCAACGAAAAATCGTGCCCAAAACGTGTTTTTCTAGTGACATTCTAGACGGTCAGTTTTCACTTAAATCGCCAACCTTGGTTAAACTATCAACGAAAAATCGTGCCCAAGACGTGTTTTTCTAGTGACATTCTAATAGTGGTTTGTGTTCAGTTGCCACGTCGATTCTTTAATTAACTTTAAGTATGCACACCACGTCACTCGCCACGGTTAAAGTTGATTCCCATCGTGTGACATGCTAATTATTGTGGTTTGTGGTGCCATTTAAAAGTTGTGTGTTGTTAATGGATAACCTTCCTGTCGTGAATTTCCTGAATGTGCGTGTCTATTTACCAGTCAATGGCCAACAGCTAATTCCATTCTGACTTTTGATTTTCGTGCTTATATCAAATTAAGGTTAAAGCATGCTGTCCCTGGAACACACACACGATTTATTTAAACTGGCTGCCCTGGATAGTGGTTAATGATGTGTGGATTGTAGGATCTCTTGGTGGACCCATTCTCTGATAATCATTTTCCCGCCTCAACAAATGCCCCACGACTGGTATATCAAAGACCCTGGTATGCGCAGTTTTTCCACTGGGAAAGTGCATTGAAAAGATCCTTTACTTCTAATGGAAAAATGTAGCGGGTTTCCTATAAGACTGTGTAAATATTATCAAATGTTTGCCATCCAATAGTCGATGATTAATTAAACGGACATTCCTGAGTTTGCTCCATTGTAAGATGTTATCGACTTAGTCGGACTAACAGAGACTTTTTAACGATTTTAATTACATATCAAATATATTTTTCTGCATAAAATACTAGTGCCTTTATATTAAACGTTTTTCTGATCGTTCTAATATTTGTATTAGGTTATATTTCATTTTATTTCCTAAAATATTGTTTTTTCGTACGTATGAAATTATTTGAACATAAAATCCAGTTTGGGCTTCTTACAAATATTAAGACGACCAGAAACATATTGAATATACAGACACTGATATTCTAAACACTAAAATATATTTAATATGTAAGTTTAATCGTAGAACTATTTTATTAGTCGGAAATATCTTACAATGGAGCAAATTCAGGAATGTCTCTTTAATTAATATCCTGTAATGGTGTCGTTAAAAAAAAAAACCCAAACCCCCCCCCCCCCCCCCCCCTATTTAACGTTGATTAACTTTCCCCATCCCAACCAGTGCCCGACGACTGGTATATATCAAAGACCCTGGCATGTGTTATTCGTCCTGTTGGAAAGTGCATTCAAAAGACCCCATACTGCTAATGAAACAAATGCAGCGGGTTTCCTCTAAGACTATGAGTCAGAATTATCAAATGTTTGTCATCCAGTAGCCGATGTTAACTAACCAATGGCTTGTAGTGGTGTCGGTAAACAAAACAAACTTTATTTTGATTATAGTTGTTGGTGAAAGGACGAGAAGTCTATGTAACTGTGTAGTGGCCTTACACCTCCAGCCGTTAGAACTGACTCTGGGTGGACGCAGGTACTGGGATGCGATCCCAGTATTTCTACACAACCTTAGCCGTTATAATTGTGTTTGTGATTTTATGATGGCAGTTCAAGTTGTGTGCAGCTAATAGGTGACTTTTCTGTCGAGAATTGGCCTTACACATGTTCCTCTTCACCAGTGACAAAGCAACGGTTAAGCCAGTTGACCGTAATACCCGGTTCATGTTAGCGGCTGGATTGTGAGAGTGAGCGCCCCTTGAAAGGCAAATCAGCGTGTTATTGTTCGGCGTGCACCGCCAAATCACTTCAGTTGTTTGTCTATCAGTTATCTCACGACTCTTCCCTTTCCACTGCCCTTCGCCGAGTGATGTTTCCAGTGCGAAACTGTTCATGTGAGCATTTCAATCAGAAAATAAAGGCTGAAGGGCTAATACAAACACAACGGAATCCTAACGCTATTTCGTAGTCATAGGCTGAAACGGAGATTCCCCATTTTCACTGGAGAGTTCTTCTTCCGCTAATGACGGGCGCGCTTAGGCAACAGACGTCACTTAAACCCATATTGACAGATATTATATTGGGATCTCATTTCATTTTATTGGATGTCAATCAAGTTTGATCATGGATGCATCCACTACTATTAACCGTCGAGTAGGACGCCGATACTCCATGAAAACAAATAAAATAACCAGTCTGTGGTCGACCTCGTTTATACAGCAGTCTCGATCGCCGAAGTGCCATCACATATTGGGCTGGGAATGGCCCAAGTGTTCTTCAAAATGTATGACAATAAAATGAAGGAACGAAATGAACTAAAAGGGATAATGGGAAAGAGTTTAGAGACGCGCTCCATAAAGTATCGATTGGACTGCCCGAAAGCCACACAATATGGCCGAATGCATTGATCCCGCGATTATTATGGGTACTGGGTTGCGCACAATCAATCGCCCTGCAAATGTTTGCGGTCGCATATTTCTCACGAATTTGTCCCGAGTCACCAATAGGATAGTTCCATATCTGTTAATTACTTTAGCCGAAATAAGTTTTTAGACCAAATTGGTCTGATACGACCATTATTAAGGAGATACCGTCTAATGCAAGAGGAATGCTACTATAAACGTTTGGGTCGTTATTCAAAGTGGTATTGACCTCTTACATATTATTATCCATATGGTTCAACATAACCGAGTTAATAATAATCATACGAAGCACACGTGTAATGACAAGTGTAATGACGTAATTTTGGGAAGCGACGTCATAACATGACGTTGCTTCTACAGTCCTAGCTCAGACTGTGTATTTAAAATATGACGTCATTTCGTCATCTCCTTCTAGTTGTGGCTGAAACATTTTGAGTTGGGTCTTGTTATTTATAAAGAAAACAACTATAATAATATGGATAATAAAGAAATTATTACACTCGCGTATGAGTCGTACTGATTTTACGAAACTCATGTCAGGATTCATGTATTACCCTCGCTGTCGCTCGGGCAATACAATAATCCTGACACTCGTTTCGTAAAATCAGTACGACACACAAGCTCGTATAATAATCTCTATTTATTATTTTTATGATATACCCGGTGCTTATTTAGAGAATAACTAACGAGCTACGAGGAATTACGAATTATCTGTCCCGAGTGAATGAATGTTGTAAACCCGAGCCTTTGGCGAGGGTTTTACAACATTCATTTACGAGGGACAGATAATTCGTAACTCCTCGTAGCGAGTTGGTTATTCTCTTTATTACCCATTGTCAATTTTAACTGATTTTTAATGTAAAAATTCCTCTGCAGTCTACAACAAAGCCATCAGCCATTACGTCATATAATCTTACGCGCATTACATGACGTAATGTAAGTGACGTCATAGCATTAACGACGTTCTTTATACAGCCAAATGTTTACAGTACAAAATAATACAACTGTATTTGCATTTGAAAATAATAATTTTTATATATTACTAAAGCTGCTGCTTATGAAAATATACCATTTCATGTTTACGAAACAAATGAGTCCATTTTCTTGTTGTAAATCTGTGTAGATCGTATAACGTATGTGTAATCTGACTCATGAATGGAAACATTATATGAATGAAAGTGAAGTTCCGGTCATGGCAAGCAACCAACCAAACGTCGTGATTTTTAAGCCAGCCAATCAGTGGCTGTAGAAGCAATCTGCACACTGTGCAGAGATCGAAAAAATATTACCCCGTATATTTTAGCCCATATGGGTAATAAAAATTGTTATCAGCGTGATAATGGACTGTTACATATTATTATATAGTTGTAATTAGTACATGATGTGATAATCACCTCTCACATTTTATAGTTTGATTGTGCGCAATCATGTTCCCATGATATTCGGGTGATAGATTTTATTAGAAAAATATTACGCTATTGCATATCCAAGACTATACCTTCCCCTCCCCACTTAAAAACAAAACACATAAAAATGTGCATTGTAGTTTGAAAGCGGCTGTTTTGTCTAGCTGCTAAAATACCCTACATCAGTGTGCTCTGATCTTTTACTGCAGACGTGTGAGACAAGTAAACGTTAATGGAGAAACTATGGAGAAATGTGAGATTCGGTTAGAGTCAGTAGACTGGGTAGAAATGTGAGATTCAGTTAGAGTTAACAGACTAGGTAGAAATGTGAGATTCAGTTAGAGTCAGTAGACTGGTAAAAATGTGAGATTCAGTAAGTTAACAGACTGGGTAGAAATGTGAGATTCATTTAGAATTAATAGACTGGGTAGAAATGTGAGATTCAATTAGAGTTAATACACTGGGTAGAAATATGAGATTCAGTTAACAAAGTTAATAGATTGGGTAGAAATGTGAGATTCAGTTAGAGTTAACAGACTGGGTAGAAATGTGAGATTAGTTAATAGACTGGGTAGAAATGTGAGATTCAGTTAGAGTTAATAGACTGGTAGAAATGTGAGATTCAGTTAAGAGTTAATAGACTGGGTAGAAATGTGAGATTCAGTAAGTTAACAGACTGGATAGAAATGTGAGATTTAGTTAGTTAATGGACAAACTATTTAGAAATGTGAGATTCAGTTTGCGTTAACAGAAAAACAAAATAATCAACTAGGTACTATTTCCATATCCAGTTTGTTCCCGCTAAAAATCAAAATCAATGTTTGATATTCATCTGTCTGTTCTTTTTCTTTCTTTTTTTTTGTAAAAGAGAAAAAAGAAGAAGAAAGGAATAAACAAGGCAACTCAAAGTTGATTCCGTAGCCAGTCGGCACTTCGCCTGTAATCAAGAATAAAACACACGTACTTTGGCCACATTGAAAAGAGCGCTGATGTGTCATCAAAGTGTGTGATTTGCACACATGCACTTTGGAGTGGAACAACTGAACGGGCGCCTGGGGCTTCCAAAGCGCCGCTAACAAGCCAAACGGTCAACCATGCAATTTTTCTCTCTTAATTCACATTGATTTTACTAAAGAATTATAGATGCCGGCATGAGCATTAAAGTGTTTTGACGTTCGTAGTCTTGCATCTTCTTCTGTTTCCTCATTTCCTCATCCATACGTAAACATCAAGAAACAGTTAGCGCTAGTCAGTAGAGCGTTCGGCTTATGTGCTTGGATCGTGGGATCGAACCCCATTAGTGGACTCATTCTCTGATATAGATATTTTTTAATTTGGGGGTTGGGGGTAGGGGTGAGAATGTTAGTTTTTTTGTTTGTTAGGCGTTTTTGTTTTGTTTATTGCCCCCCCCCCCCCCCATGATTGGTATATCAAAAGCCGTGGTATGGGCTATCCTGTCTCATGGGGAAAATGCATATAAACGATCACTTGCTGCTAATGGAACAAGGTAGCGGGGTTTTTTTTGAAGACCGCATGACAGAATTAACCAGTGTTTGACATCCACTAGCCAATGATTAATATATCAATATGCTTTAGGGGTGTTGTTAAAAAAACAAACAAAAAAAACAACAACTTTTAAACTCTTCTTTTTTACCGACTTCGGCAGTATAGCGGTTTAAGTCATCGGACTTGAGGATGTGCGACAGTTATAATTTTATTATATATTAATTTTCACCCCCCTCCAAACCTCCCCCAAAGTTACCTTGGCATTCCGCCTCATGTCATTGCCCCCCACCCCCACCCCCACCCCCAATGGATTTTCTGGATCCGCCATTGCTGTATATTCGCATGCCCGTAGGAACAATATCTGAACTCGGGGTGCACAAGCCAAACTTTTATTTTTAATTACATAGAATAGGACACAAAACACCCCATACATTTACATCCTCAAGTGATATTGATAAATTGATAAATATGGATTATCAAATGTGTAATAAATATATATTAACAGCCGTTTAATAACATACGCCTTTTCTATGGATCCACTCTTTCCATTGGGCCATTTCTCGTTCCAGCCAATGCACCACGACTGGTATATCAAAGGCCGTGGTATGTACTACCCTATCTGTGGGATAGTGCATATAAAAGATTCCTTGCTGTTAATCGAAAAGAGTAGTCCATGAAGTGGCGACAGCAGGTTTCCTTTCTCAATATCTGTGCGGTCCTTAACCATATGTCTGACGCCATATAACCGTAAATAAAATGTGTTGAGTGCGTCATTAAATATTTTTTTTTTTTTTTTTTAAAGTATTAGATGTAGAATGAATATTGAACCACTGTTTAATAACATATATTATATTATTTATAAGCCAGAGATCGATTGATAAATTATATAGAAAACAAGAAAAATGCCATTTCCATTTCCAACGTAAATTACAAATCGACGACATACATTTTTATATCAAATTAGATATCTTTCACATTGCAACGATATGCTAGTTTGCTATTGATTGATTGATTGATTGACTGATTGATTGATTGATTGGCTGATTGATTGATTGATACTTATTTTCGTGCGCACACTCCAGCTAACTGGGCTGTCTGTCCAGGACAGTGGGTTAGTTGTTAGTTGTTAGTGGTCACAGACTTTACATATACCCATTGAATAGTTAAAACTCGTTCTGGGTGGGAGCCGGTACTGAGATGCGAACCCAGTACCTACTAGCCTAAGTCCGATGTCTTAAACTTTATTATTTTAAAATAATTATAAAATACATATATACCGACTAACTGTAAGGGTGGGACGGGTTGCAAAATTTGTGTTTATTGTCTTCTGAAAATAAAATTCGTTTGCGTTACAATGTATTATTTTTGCATATAGCTTTAGTATAACAAAAATTCAAATTTAATGGTTATTCACACACACACACACACACACACACACACACACACACACACACACGTATGTATGTATGTATGTATGTATGTATGTATGTATGTATATATATTTATTTATTTATTTATTTATTTATTTATATATTACCAACATGGGCTCAAATATACGGAGTAATATGTTTTTCGATCTCTGCACATATTGCTTCTACAGCCACTGACTGGCTGGCTTAAAAATCACGTTTGGTTGGTTACTTGCCATGGCCGGAACTTCACTTTCATTCATATAATGTTTCTATTCATGAGTCAGATTGCACATACGTTATACGATCTACAAAGATTTACAGAAAAAAAATTGACTCATTTGTTTCGTAAACATGAAATGGTATATTTTCATAAACAGCGGCTTTAGTAGTATATAAAATAAAAAAATTCTAATGCAATTACAGTCGTATTATTTTGTACTGTAAACAGTTGGCTGTAAAAAGAAAGCCGTTATGCTATGACGTCACTCACATTATGTCATGCAATACGCGTAAGATTATATCACGTAATGGCTGATGGCTTTGTTGTAGACTGCAGAGGAATGTTTACATTAAAAATTAGTTAAAATTGACAATGGGTAATAAAGAGAATAACCAACTTGCTATTCCTAATATATGATATTGACGATACCAAAAAACACGAGGGTAATACTCTATCATATAATCTCAAGCTTAATACAACGTGTTTTTGTAAACTTTAATTCCAGTCAGCCATTTGTAGATATATTCAAATGATGTAAGAATATGTGGCTCGGTGTCTTTTTGAATGGAACTGACGTCAAATTCGAATGACGTCATTTTGGGTGTCCTTACATCAAAATAAACCAGTTTATTGTTTTCTGAACGCTGGACAGCTTTCAGTGTAAATTTCGTATTGAAATGTTTTATATATTGATTATGAATGCATACGTCAGTTATGGAGTGTAACCCTAGTACGTTTGCTTAAATGTCAATAAACCTAGTGTCGTGACCTTGGTTAATTTACATCTAATGTGCAAAGCTATCAAATTCTTAAAGTATGTGATCTGAAACATCTCACATACTTTGATTGCACTGAAAATGTAACGTGTGTTTATAAACTGTATAAGGTAGAAGACCATAGTTATTTGTGAATCTTCAGCAGAGATATATGCATACTAGCCTATAGCATCATAAATGCCCACCTATGGTTTAAAAATATAGAAAGATGCAGGTATTTTTAGTCTCAAAGAAACAACGAAAAGGGTCATAATTATAAAAAGGACTTATTTAAAATATTTTTAGTTAAATGTTTGTGTAACTTTCATCGTAGTGTGTCCTAACTGCATGCTTTTGGGTGTATTTTTGGCAATGTTCACAAATACAAACCCCACCCAAGCGGGATTTAGCGGATATCACACATATATTTATAGAAATTCTGCTCATCAAACCTTACAAAAAGCCTCATTTGAATAAAAGTTTATATATTAAATTTTTCACAAAATGAGCTTGTTTGAAAATTACCCAAAATTATCACGCCCCACTTTTGTCACATGGAAAACCTGGTGTATGAATACCAAGCCTCGTTACAGCTAAACCTTTCGCACTGCTGGTGACAAAGCAATTGTCATTTTTTTAAAAATAACTCCTTGGCTATCACTAAGCTTCAAAAATGGAACTGTGCAAAACAGACAAGCGAACTCTTTGCGCGCACAAAGGAATTAACTGTATACTGTTACCTAAGCAACTTTAATTCCAGTTAGCCATTACGCAATATTCAAATGACGTAAGAATAAGAGACGTGGTGTCTTTTTGAATGGAAATGACGTCAAACCTGAATGACGTCATTATGGATATTCTTACATAAAAATAAACTAGTGCTTAACGTTTTTTTGTTTTCAGAATGCTGGACGGTTTTCAGTGAAGTCTTGCTATTGAAATGTTTCTGTTTGATGACTATGAATGCATACGTCAATTATAGAGTGTCACCTTAATACACGTCTACATCTAATTTGCAAAGATATCAAATTCTGAAAGTATGTGATCTGAAAAATATCACATACTGTGATTACACTGGATATGCTAGCTAATATACATACATACATACATACATACATACATACATGAGTTAGTCTCGCAATTTGCGGGCGATTCGGTGCCACAGGTTCGAGTCCCAGAAACGGCATGGGACAGTTTGTTAGGCCAGAGGCGTTAATATCTATGTATGTAACAGTCAACCTCGACATACATACAATATATAGATATTCATACATCAGTACATACATACATACAGAGAGAGAGAGAGAGAGAGAGAGAGAGAGAGAGAGAGAGAGAGAGAGAGAGAGAGAGAGAGAGAGAGAGAGAGAGAGAGAGAGCGAGAGAGAGAGCGAGAGAGAGGGAGAGAGAGAGAGAGAGAGAGAGAGAGAGAGAGAGAGAGAGACGGGGGGGGGGGGGGGTAGAGAGCAAACGGGATTCAACTGTATGTACACATGTGTATATATATTAATATATCATTAAGTGTGTAAAACATGGTGAACTAACACAAAACAAACACACTTTTCTTTTAAATGTATTTGGTACTGCTCTTACTGCATTGTAGGGCGAACGCTCCCATTATTTGCACGCAAGTATTGTCACATAACGTTCTATTTAAAACAAAAATCGCTTTATCAAGAGAAATACCAAGTTCAGCCCTTGGTAACTGACTTACTTGATCACAAAACTGAAACCTAGAGTATCGTCTAATTTCGCAGATATGTTCCCAGTTCCCACTGAACACCTATCACACGCACCACAGGCACTTGACACATATTAGTATATATATATATATATATATATATATATATATATATGTATGTGTGTGTGTGTGCGTGTGTGTGTGTGTGTGTGTGTGTATGTGTGTGTGTACAGTTTTGATATAAATAAATCCACGTTAAATGGCTATAACATTGGCATGTATGAAGAGATTGAAGCAAAATATTGTGAAAGTATATATCAAATTTACCAATATACAACACTTTTATGTAACGGTATGTATACTAATCTATGTCAAGTGCACACATGTATGCACACATGTTACCATCCAGTTAAAAATATAAAAATAACTAGAAAATATCGACACATTTGAATACTACACAGACCAACATACATGCAGTCATTGAAGAAACAACTGGAAAGACACTTTTATATTTTATATAAATGTTTAATGGAGACCTGTTTCCTAATTTGACCTACATTAAGCTGCTATAAATAGTAACAACACAGAGAAGGGTGGTGATTGTGTCTGAAATATTAATAACTTCAGATCTGATCGCTGGTCAAAGTTTATTTGTGGATGCATATTTACCTAGAAATGTGTTTGGATAAACTCCTATATTTCCCCATATTTTCGAAAAGAAATGTTTACATTCGTGATGAGGCCCCCCCCCCCCCCCCCCCCCCATCTCATCCAGTGTCACACGACTGGTACATCAAACGCCGTGGTATGTGGAGTCCCTTGCTAATGGGAAATATAGCGGATTTCCTTTGTGTCAAAAATTAAAAACATATTTGTCATTCAATAGCCGATGATTAATAAATCAATGTGCACTAGTTGTGTCGTTAAACAAAACAAACTTTAAATAGTTCTAAATGGCCAAGCATTCTGACCATCCAATAGGATATATTTGTAAAAACAAAATGTTTTCAAAAACCCACTATCATCCAAAACGAGACGTGTGTCAAATGGTAAAATTTAAATTCTCTAAACTTTAATTAGTTACATTAGCGATTAATTATATTATTTTTGTTACAGATAAATGAATCGTTCACATAAAGACACTTCTAAATGTAAATACGCCAGAGCTTTAATACAACAATTCCAATCTTTCTTCTACATGATTATTTTTCTTATTCCTGGGAAATCCAAATATTGGAGATATATTGAGATGAGGTTCTCAGATGGAAATAAACTGTGGTTGGCGCTCTAATCACGGCTGGGGCCGACTTGGATGTCGCTCGCTCGGTGAATCACATATTAGCTGGACGCAGACAATTAGGGCTAATTCTGCTTCCAAGCGCTCTCGCATTTACACCAAGCCCTATAGTTGTTGTAGGAAAATCAAATCGCAGATATCATATTGCGGTGTGTCGGTCCCTGGGGCAATGGTTCAAATAAGAACAGGTATGGGGGGGGGGGGGGGGTGAGAGGGGGTGTTTCGTCGTCTGCGTTTGTTTGCATTTTGTCTCTCACTTCTCTTTCTATTATGTGAAGAGGGAATGAATGAACGAATAAATACATGAATGGATGAATGGATGAATGAATGAATGAATGAATGATTAACGACACCCCAGCAGCCATTGAGTATCAAACTATGGTAATGTGAAGAGGGAGGCAGACGCCAAAATATGAGGGTGTTTTGTGTGTTTTGTGTGTGTGTGTGTGTGTGTGTGTGTGTGTGTGTGTGTGTGTGTAAATACGTGTACTATAAGACAAAGAAGTTAATGTTTTGGGCCTCAAATAGGGAGCATATTCCTCTCTGTCCCTCACCTCTGACCTCGATTCCTGCAGGCCTGTTTGCTCACCAATATGTTTGTCTCTCTTCCAATCAATCAAGCAATCAATCAATATCTCCCCCCCCCCTCTCTCTCTCTCTCTCTCCCTCTCTCCCTCTCTCCCAACACACATGCACGCACACATATGTACGCACATTGGCCTGTTTAGAAATTGTGCACTGCAAATCAAAATCAGTGTATATACAGGGCACTATGTCAGTGTGACACCATTACGTATCCTTCTGCTATACAGTCTGGAGAAGTGTCTATTCGAATGATTGATATCGACACAAATAAGTTGCCTACAGTTCTGGGATTGGTGTTTGGAATGTATAAGATGTGTTCACACTTACTTAAATTAACCTGGTTTAACTATACTGGTTTAGCTAAAACTTTTTTGATTGGAAATGACGAGCGTTCACTCGTGTAATAGTTATACCATTCCGGTATAAGGTGAAAGTGTAGTCATCCGCATTTGCTCAAGACATAAAACAGCAATGGACTACGAATCTGTTAGGTCGTTGCTAACGCGCTTACTGCTTATTCTGTCATTCTCACATCAACCGTACACTAGTTTAACTAAAACAGTCTGCGTTCACATTTATATTTAAATCAGTTATATCAGTTTTAACTAAACCACATGCCGAACTGTTTTAGCTATACAGCTTTAACTATACCGGCATAGTGAAAAGATCGCAGTCATGCTTACATTTTAAACTGGTTTAGTTATACCAGTTTAGTATATTTTAATTCTTAGAATATCAACATCTGTATAAAAATTTATTTTCGTGTTTACATCCAATTTCGGTTCAAACACGCTGTCCTGGAAACACACCTCAGCTATCTGGGTTGACTGTCCATGACAGTAAATTAGTTGTTAGTTGGTTAGTGGATAGTGAGAGAGAAGAGGGTGAAGTGGTCTTACACCTACCCATTGAGCCCTTAAGAACTCGGGTTGGAGCAGGTACCGGACTGCGAACCCAGTACCTACCAGCCTGATGTCCGTGGCTTAACCACTGCGCCTCCGAGGCCGTTGTTTGTTGTCGTCCTAATTTGTTTTAGCATTAACTGGAGTTTACTTCCAAATAATCAAATAATTCGTACCTACAGCCGATAGTAGGGGAGTATAGTTAGTATAGTGGTTACAAGTGCTTCTTAACAATGTCACAAGTCACCACTGAACACACTTCGAAGTTAGCGCTGATGTAAACTGGCAGGTCTGTGGCACAGATAGCCACACGAGACAAGCTCATGTCACGGTTGGAGAGACAATGAATGGGATGTGGCACGTGGACAGCAAAAGAAGTTGAAAGATGGCAGTAGCTGCCAGGTTGAGAAGACATGAGATAGAATTCAAAGGAGAGAAAGGAAGGGTGCAGTGGGATAAAAAAAAAAAAATAATAATTTCGTACCTACGTACGTACGAAAAAAATCCATATACTACGAGGTAAAATAAAACTGACTGTTGAAAACAGTAGCACACGAGCACGAACAAACTGGATATACAGACACTGGTATTCTGAACAAGAAAATGTATTTAAAGCGACAGACCCTAATTTTTAAACACTAAGGCACAGTTTTCACTATTAGAGCCGTTTATAATCAATGAAATCAAACATTACTTATATTTTATTGTTTAGATAATCCATTTCCGTACAACCGAAGTGTTTCTGGTCATCCTGGTGTTTCTAATTTCTACAAAATGCATTTTTCATATTTTTAAAAACGCACGTACGTCTGAGAAGTAGCGTTTATGGAGTCGCGTTTTAGTCTATTTTAAAGGGTATTTCAACGTCACAGACTCTTTTTACACTCTGTTGTATCCAAATTTGTTACAGGTTTAAAAATTAACCAAATTTAGTGTCCATTTTTACGGGTTGAAACTAGAGTTTAGGTGAAAAATATGCCCTAGTGTTTAAAAACTAGGGTCTGTTCCTTTAATATGTAATTTTAGTCGCCACCAAAAACACTCTGTTAGTTGGAAACATCTTACTATGGCTGTAAACTCAGGACAGTCCCTTTAAAACAGAGTGACATCGGGATAAATGATGATAACAATAAACATAATTTACACGTATAAACAGGATCACTATTAACGGATCAAGCATTGAACATGTTAACACAATGTCCATCTCCAAACCGAAACTAAGAAACAAATTTGATCTGTGTGTAACATGCGTTAGGCCCCCCAAAACACCTAAGTTGGTAAACGTTATGATAAAATAAAGGTTTGCAGTACAATTATGAAATAAATATATTTCAAATAACGATAGTTAGTAGTTACAAATAGTAACCATACCTGTAACACTGAAACAAACTGTAAACATGAATTTTATCATTAGTGTTACTTTATGGCTGATTATTATGTACATTAAACGTTTGTGTTCAATATAACTCTGGTATAACACAATGTAATATCTCAAGTGACAGTTTCATGTCTTCGTAAGAGTTTGGAATTGGTTGCCTAAGCAAGTATTGGGATTTTTTATAAGAAAGTTTCTATACACGAGGCAGCAAATACTAAGGTTTTTGATATACAATTTGCTGCCATGTCTTAATAAGAGGCTGGTTGCCTAAGCAAGTTCTAGGATCCCTTTTTATAACGGTTTCTCATACACAGGGCAGCAGACTCTAAGGGGTTTGATATATTATTTACTGCTGTATCTCAGTAAGATTTTCGTTGTCTAATAAGAGGTTGGTTGCCTTAAGCAAATTCTGGATTGTTTATTAGCAATTTCCTATACACAGGGCAGCTAATACAACGGTTATTGATATATTAGTTGCTGCTGTATCTCAGTAAGAATTTCGTTGTCTGATAAGAGGTTGGTTGCCTTAAGCAAATTCTGGATTGTTTATTAGCAATTTCCTATACACAGGGCAGCTAATACAACGGTTTTTGATATATTAGTTGCTGCTGTATCTCAGTAAGAATTTCGTTGTCTGATAAGAGGTTGGTTGCCTTAAGCAAATTCTGGATTGTTTATTAGCAATTTCCTATACACAGGGCAGCTAATACAACGGTTTTTGATATATTAGTTGCTGCTGTATCTCAGTAAGAATTTCGTTGTCTGATAAGAGGTTGGTTGCCTTAAGCAAATTCTGGATTGTTTATTAGCAATTTCCTATACACAGGGCAGCTAATACAACGGTTTTTGATATATTAGTTGCTGTATCTCAGTAAGAATTTCGTTGTCTGATAAGAGGTTGGTTGCCTTAAGCAAATTCTGGATTGTTTATTAGCAATTTCCTATACACAGGGCAGCTAATACAACGGTTTTTGATATATTAGTTGCTGCTGTATCTCAGTAAGAATTTCGTTGTCTGATAAGAGGTTGGTTGCCTTAAGCAAATTCTGGATTGTTTATTAGCAATTTCCTATACACAGGGCAGCTAATACAACGGTTTTTGATATATTAGTTGCTGCTGTATCTCAGTAAGAATTTTGTTGTCTGATAAGAGGTTGGTTGCCTTAAGCAAATTCTGGATTGTTTATTAGCAATTTCCTATACACAGGGCAGCTAATACAACGGTTTTTGATATATTAGTTGCTGCTGTATCTCAGTAAGAATTTCGTTGTCTGATAAGAGGTTGGTTGCCTTAAGCAAATTCTGGATTGTTTATTAGCAATTTCCTATACACAGGGCAGCTAATACAACGGTTTTTGATATATTAGTTGCTGCTGTATCTCAGTAAGAATTTCTTTGTCTGATAAGAGGTTGGTTGCCTTAAGCAAATTCTGGATTGTTTATTAGCAATTTCCTATACACAGAGTAGCAAATACTAAGAATTGTTATATATTATTTGTTGATGTATCTCAGTAAGATTTTCCTTTCGTTGTCTAATAAGAGGTTGGTTGCCGTAGCAAATTCTGGATCTTTTATTAGCAATTTCCTATACACAGGGCAGCTAATACAACGGTTTTTGATATATTAGTTGCTGCTGTATCTCAGTAAGAATTTCGTTGTCTGATAAGAGGTTGGTTGCCTTAAGCAAATTCTGGATGGTTTATTAGCAATTTCCTATACACAGGGCAGCTAATACAACGGTTTTTGATATATTAGTTGCTGCTGTATCTCAGTAAGAATTTCGTTGTCTGATAAGAGGTTGGTTGCCTTAAGCAAATTCTGGATTGTTTATTAGCAATTTCCTATACACAGGGCAGCTAATACAACGGTTTTTGATATATTAGTTGCTGCTGTATCTCAGTAAGAATTTCTTTGTCTGATAAGAGGTTGGTTGCCTTAAGCAAATTCTGGATTGTTTATTAGCAATTTCCTATACACAGAGTAGCAAATACTAATATTTGTTATATATTATTTGTTGATGTATCTCAGTAAGATTTTCCTTTCGTTGTCTAATAAGAGGTTGGTTGCCGTAGCAAATTCTGGATCTTTTATTAGCAATTGCCTATACACAGGGCAGGAAATACAACGGTTTTTGATACATTATTTGTTGCTATATCTTAGTCTGTTTGTCTCATAAGAGGCTGGTAATTAGTAATTTCATATACACAGGGCAGCAAATACAACGGTTTTTGATATATTATTTACTGCTGTATCTTAGTAAGAGTCTGTTTGCCTTATAACAGTTTGGTAATTAGTAATTTCATAAACACAGGGCAGCAAATACTGCGGTTTTTGATATACCAGTTGTTGAGCACTCGTTGGGACGTGAGTCGAAACCAAAAACCTGATCTGCCGAACAATATTGCAAAGCATGCTCGTGTAACTCTCTCAGTCATATGTATACATATTTGATACCACGAAACAACACAACTTCAGCGAAATTAAAACAAGGCGTCGATATTAATATCGTTCT
Source organism: Gigantopelta aegis (assembly GCF_016097555.1). NCBI lineage: Eukaryota > Metazoa > Mollusca > Gastropoda > Neomphalida > Peltospiridae > Gigantopelta > Gigantopelta aegis. The sequence continues at coordinate 46,956,635 of NC_054700.1, forward strand.
ATAGTCGATCAATTCCGAGACAAGAAGTTTTCAATTACGGAAAACCATTAAATTGTCGTAGTAGTATTATCTAAACGACGGCCTCGCTGATACGATGAGTTGCAGTGCGTTTGACTGGGAAGAATAATTCATTTCTGGGAGCGAGACGACTCTTCGTCCCTCCAACTCTGGTGTTGAACGTCAAATAGCTGATCTCCTGTCCTTTAAATGTCTTCGTCTAACACGATTTGTCGTTTTATTATCTTTTACAGATGACGGGAATTCATATTACAAGCTCGAGTCGGATATCCCCCGGAATCAATGTTTTGCAATGCATAAGAAATTGTATTCCGATCACTTGAGAGATAACACAAGCATCGTCGTCTGTTGCAGAGCGTTGTACCCTGGCAGACAGAAAATATAAAAACCAAACTAAAACCAAAACTAGTTTAAAACTTTAGCGATTTTAGTGGCAGTGTCGTTTTTATAAAGGTAAAGTTTGTTTTGTTTAACGACACCACTAAAACACATTGATTAATTAATTAATCACCGGTTACTGGATGTGAAGCTTTTGCTAATTTATACACAAACTTCAGAAGAAGCCCTCTACATTTTGTCATTAGCAGCAAGGGGTTATTTCTATGCAATTTACCTACAGACAGGACCACACATACCACGGCTTTTGATTTAAGCAATCACGAGGCACTCCTACGAATCCAGTGACGTCAGACGAGCACTCTACCGACTGAGATAAATCCCGCCCCCATATCTCTTTCTCAAGTCCGCAATCCATTCAAATTTCAAACGAATTTCCATTTCGTATCATGTTTTTGTTCCTAGTGAATTTTTTTTTAATTATCACGAGCTTTAAACAGCCTTTAATATTCCAACCGTGGGGCACTGGTTGGGACTGGGGAAAAAACCTAATCTGAGAATGGGACAACCAAGAGGATTCGATCCTCCGCTCCAAACACCTCAGAGAAGCCCTCTACCGATTGAGATAGATGCCGTTCTAGTTCCTTTAAAATACACTGTATTGCAGTTGCGAGGTATTTGTTGGATCGGGGGGCGGGAGGGGAGGGGGGGGGGCAATTAGATAATGGGTCCCCCAACTGACAACTCAGGCGAATGTTCTACCGACTAGCATGCCCCCTTGTCATTCAGATTTACAGGACAAACGTTAAAGCTAGTCAGATGAGTCTATAGATGTTTGTACTGGAATTTGGCTGATTGAATTCTGAAGAACTTACTAAACTCTGTGGCCACACTGATCCAGTGGGAGATGAGGTGTACTTCCAACAGGAGCCAGAGAGTGATGGACGCTCGCAGACACATTTCCCTTGTTGGTGGATCTCTCCAGACACCCTCAGATCTGTCAATACACAAACATGATCCTTTAAAACATGTTATCTATAGAGAATTGTACAGCTCTCTCTCTCTCTCTCTCTCTCTCTCTCTCTCTCTCTCTCTCTCTCTCTCTCTCTCTCAATCTCTTTCTCCTCTTCTTCCCTGTCTCTTCCTCTCTCTCTCTCTCTCTCTCTCTCTCTCTCTCTCTCTCTCTCTCTCTCTCTCTCTCTCTCTCTCTCTCTCTCTCTCTCTCCCCCTAAACGTGGTTGAATCAGCAGATACACAAAGAAAGTTATCTTAAACACAATACTTATATAGACTGATGCTGTTATTTTAAATACGTTATTTATGGATACTAGTTCAGTTATTTTTAACATGTTACTTACAGACTTACCCAGGTACAGTTGTTTTAAATATGTTACATGTAAAGACTGATACGACGTTTTTAAAGCATATAGAGTGAGACAGTTATTTTAAACATGTTAGTTATAGAGTGATACAGTTATTTTAAACATGTTAGTTATAGAGTGATACAGTTATTTTAAACATGTTAGTTATAGAGTGATACAGTTATTTTAAACATGTTAGTTATAGTGTGATACAGTTATTTTAAACATGTTAGTTATAGAGTGATATAGTTATTTAAACATGTTAGTTATAGAGTGAGACAGTTATTTTAAACATGTTAGTTATAGTGATACAGTTATTTTAAACATGTTAGTTACAGAGTGATACAGTTATTTTAAACATGTTAGTTACAGAGTGATACAGTTATTTTAAACATGTTGCTTTTTAGAGATTGGTAGAGTTATAATTATTTTTAATGTTATGTTCTAATTAATTTATCAAAGAAATTATTATTATTCAATAAAAAAAAAAAATAGCTTGAATAATAAAATAAATAAATGAAACAAGCACTAGACGGATGTTGATTTTTTACCTTGTTTTACGGGTATGGGAACTCTTTTTTACGTGCCCATATTCAAAAGTAGGTTCAGTCACGCTCATCCCGAATTTGAACTCTGACATCGTTAGTGGGCAACTACGGGACGGGTGGGTTTTTTTTTTTTTTTATCATTTCGTGCTTATCTCCAATTAAGGCTCAAGCACGCTGTCCTGGTCACACACCTCAGCTATCTGGGCTGACTGTCCATAACAATGGGTTAGTTATTAATTGTTTAGTGAGAGAAGAGGGTGTAGTGAAGTTACACTTACTCATTGAGCCGTACCGGGCTGCGAACCCAGTACCTACGAGCCTATGTCCGAGGGCTTACCACGACGCCACCGAGACCGGTCGTGTTTTTTTTCTATCTTTTAATACAGTCTGGACTGGGCTGGTTGTTTAACATGCACATTTAGAACAAGCTGTTGTAGCGCATGCCTGTCCTGGGCACAGATACCGGCCTCGGCCGGTTTCTCTGGTCAGGAGAAAATGAAAGTTTTTATGTATAATACACTACTCTATTTCTCATTTATATTTAATTCTATAAACTGGTTTTCCTGTTTTACGTTTTATATTTATATAAATACTGGCATAAATGTTTTCTAAAATATAACTATCTGTATACAATGACATTTTATTTTACATTTTTAAGCGAATGATTTTCTTTTTCATTTCTTTAACGCCAATGTATTTAAATAATAAAGACCGGCTATCGCTAAAAGCTATATTTTCGTACTCTCCGTTATTCCGAGGAGCACGATCCGGACAGCACGTACGGATCAGGCTAATAAGCGAGACACTGATCAGGGCGAACGGATGCAGAAACAGTGCGCCGCGAGAAATATGTGATAATAAAACTAACCATGAATGATCAACTTCCTGTGACCAGTAAATGAGACCGTGTGTGTGGGGGGGGGGGGGGGGGGGGGGGGGCACAATGGAGAGGAGGGAGATCGGCCAAAGTGTCATATCGTGTGAGCATATTCAATCAAGGTTCAGGCACGTCCACCCTGGCTCTCACCCAGAGTGAGTTATAATGGTTGAATGGGTAGGTGCAAGGCCACTACACAGACATCTCTCTCTCTCTCTCTCTCTCTCTCTCTCTCTCTCTCTCTCTCTCTCTCTCTCTCTCTCTCTCTATCTCCCCCCTACCCCCTCTTTCTCCCCCTCTTTCTCTCTCCCCTCTCTCGCTCTCTCTCTCTCTCTCTCTCTCTCTCTCTCTCTCTCTCTCTCTCTCTCTCTCTCTCTCTCTCTCTCTCTCTCACACACACACACACACACACACACACACACACACACAAAATCACTAAGCAGTGTTCGAGATTAAAACTTTGGAGCAGTATCCCAGTTGGATACTAACATTTCAAAATCTGGTATCCCACCTGAGAATTTAGTATCCTACTTAAATGAAATTCATAAATAACATCGTCACAAGCTTGGATGACACTGTTCTCGTTCCCAGTCTATTGCACCGCAACAATCGCGGAATTCGTAAAATTTGCGGTAAAACGGATCTATGTTTGAATAATACTAACATAAATTAATATTTAGCAGTAATTTATTAGTGATTCTGACATTAGTAATGATAAACCTACCTGTATCAATTTTCTGTAGATATGGAATCAATATCTCAAATAAAATTTGAAGGGAGGAAACATCCAACAAAAACGCATTAGCATTAGACTGGGTATGAGTTGGGGAAGATATTATTATGGCATGGCATTAGACTGAGTACGAGCTCGAAAATACTGTTACTTAACTTCACCAGTAAATGACGACTTTCCTTGTTTAGCAAAAAATAAAAACGCAGGATTAAATTTTTTTTTTTTAATTATATGGTATCCCGGTGGGATACTGGGTTCTTGAAGTCTGGTATCCAAAATTAAATTCTGGTATCTCCGGGATATTGGGATACCGTTAATCTCAAACACTGCTAAGAACCAACCACTAAAACATTGTTTTGTGGACAGACAGCCATGGTAGTTGATGTGTGTGCCCAGGACAGCGTGCTTTAATCTTAATTAGATAGAAAGGAAAGACAAAGAGAGGAGTAGAACAAGAACAAGACACCATCGTCGTCATCATCATGGAAACAAAATCGCTTTCCTGGTCAATATCTCTGTTACTTTAAAGTTTGTTTTGTGTAAGGACACCACTAGAGCATATTGATATATTAATCATCAGCTACTGGATGTCAAACATTTGGTAATTTTGACTTATTGTTGTACAGAGAAAACCCGCTACATTTTTCCATATAATCCTAAAGAGAAAACCCAACACAATTTTCCATTGGTAGAAATGGATCTTTTATATGCACCATCTCACAGACAGGCTAGTACATACCACAGCATTTGATATACCAGTCATGATGCACTGGCTGGAAAGAGAAATAGCCCAATGAGCCCACCGACGGGTATAGATCCCAGTCCGACCGCGCATCAGGCGAACGCTTTACCACTGGGCTACGTCCCGCACCTTTCTCTGCCACGTACACACATGACAATGAAATCAGATGTCCCAAATGCAATCAATCAAATGTGAAATGTAATGAAGATAAATCTTTGTCGTTTGATAAAATAATTAGATAATGTGATACATTAGGAACCAAAATGAAGGTATGCTCATTTACCTGGGAAACCTTGCAATCTTACGTTTCAAAATGTAAACATGGTAACGCATAATTTAATCCAGTTGACATGAAATATCATTACACCATTAACATGATATCTGACATTTTAAAATATGGTTAAATAAAATTATTAGCATAAAAACAACGTTATTATATTAAAGTCAAATCTCATAGTTTGGTTGTGATTTCCTGCTGACATGAAACCTCACGTTTTCATAATGTTATTACACATGAAACCTAACATTTAACATCACAGAATTTAACGTAATAAAACCCCCTACCCTTCCATAACATTATTATATAGCACAAAACGTCAGTCCCAAGACTAGCTAAAAGAAAAACTAGTTTTAGGAGTGGCAATCCTCCTACAGGCAGTGCAAAGGGGATGAAATATCCTATTAAGGTTTTCCTGGAGTGGCGGTCCTTCTAAGGACGAGCACCTGATAGTAAATCATGGAAGCAATCACGACACTCCCAGACTAGCTAAAAGAAAAGCTAGTTTTTGGAGTGGCAGTCCTTTTATAGGCAGTGCACAAGGGATGAAATATCCTGTTAAGGATCTCCTAGGGGAGTGGCGGTCCTTGTGCAAAGATACGATTTTGATCATGTGATTTTCAGATTTATGGTCTTATCATTTTAAAGACACTTTCCTCAGTTTGTTGTCATTGTTAAGATGTGTACAATAAACAAAGTATTTTTAATAAATACAATTACAGATTAAATGCATGTTCCTGTTTAGAAATTAGTAGAATGAGTATATCTGAAGTGTTTGTGCACTACGCAAAACTTCATTTTATTACCTAATATATATGTTTCTGTACGAATGAAATTATTTGCAAGTAAAATTAAAAACTTCAGTTTATTATTATTATAATGTTTTTGGTACGTACGAACTTATTTTGAGCTTTGGACTACTATATATAAACATTAAGACGACCAGAAACACACTGAATGTACAGACATGGATATTCTAAACGAGAAAATATATTTAATACTAATTAATTTAGTCATTACTAAATGACTCTATTATCCGTAACATGTTACAGTTGCACAAACTGAAGACACTCCTTTAAAGTCACAGACCTTAGTTTCAGTCCGTGAAAATGGAAACTAGGTTTGGTTAAAGGAACATTCCTGAATTTGCTGCAATGTTTATAATGTTATCGACTAACAGAGACTTTTTAGCGATCGTAATTACATAATATCAAATATATTTTTTTCTGCATAAAATATTAGTAACTGTATATTAAACGTGTTTCTAGTCGTTCTAATATTTATACTAGGTTAAATTTCATTTTATTTCCTAATTTTTGTTTTCGACTTCTAACAAATATTAAGACGACCAGAAACACATTGAATATACAGACACTGATATTGTAAACAAGAAAATATATTTAATATGTAAGTTTAATCGTAGACATATTTTATTAGTCGGAAACATTTTACAATGCAGTAAACTCGGGAGTGTCCCTTTAATCCACAATTCTGGATAAAGTTACAATAGAGTGAAACGAGAGTCTGTGACGTTGAAACGGGTAAATACCCTTAAAAAGTAGACTACAGCACGTCTCCATAACCGTTACTTCTGAGGTACGTGCGTTTTTCACAATATTAAAAATGCATTTCGTCGTATTATAAACACCAGGATGACCAGAAACACTCCGGATGTACGGAAATGGATTACCTAAACAAAACTAAATATAAGTATAATGTCTGATTTCAATTATGTAGTGGAAAACACACCGCAATGTTTAAAAAACTAGGTTCTGTCACTTTAACAGGAAACCACACGATTCCATACTACAATCTTATTAACCTACCGGTATTAGCAAGCCAGAAGTGCCACCGAGAAACCGCCACTCGTTAAGAAACCTTCCTCACAGAGATCTCACACCACACTTCTCTATAGGCATAGCTCTCGATACTGTATCGATGAAACGGTTAGGTGAATACAGTAGGTAATTAAATATTTCATTATTCGTAGAAAAAAAAAGAGGCGGTAATTACACCGTGGAGAGAAGCGTACAATAATGATTATCAAATGACGATGCTATATAATGTAAACTCGTATATCTGTACAAAAAGAGTCTAAAATATATTTCAAAATTATTTTGGTTATCAGAATTTCAGGTGAAAATATTGCTTTATAAAGGCTTGCACAGTAATGTCATCTCTGTATGAAACAGCAGTTAATCATTAGTTTTTGATAACATAGACTTTACTACGACTGAAGCTTATTGTTTACACAGCTATCATTGCTTACATAGCTATGATTATATACACAGCTATCATTGTTTACATAGATAGCTGTGATTATATACACATCTATCATTGTTTACAAAGCTGTCATTGTCTACACAGCTATCATTGTTTACTTAACTGTCATTGTATGTACAGCCATCATTGTTTACACAGCTGTCATTGTATACACAGCTATCATTGTTTACACAGCTGTCGTTGAATACACAGTTATCTGTTTACACAGCTTTCATTACACAGCTATCATTGTTTACACAGCAGCCATTGTGACACGGCTATTATTGTTTACACAGCTGTCATTGAATACACAGCCATCAGTATTTACACAGCTGTCATTGTATATACAGCTAACACTGTATATACAACTATCGTTCTTTACATAGCTGCCATTCTATACACAGTTATAATTGTTTACACAGCTGCTATTATATACACATATATCTGTTTACACAGCTGCCATTGTATACACATCTATCATTGTTTACACAGCTGTCATTGAATACACAGTTATCTGTTTACACAGCTTTCATTACACAGCTATCATTGTTTACACAGCAGCCATTGTGACACGGCTATTATTGTTTACACAGCTGTCATTGAATACACAGCCATCAGTATTTACACAGCTGTCATTGTATATACAGCTAACACTGTATATACAACTATCGTTCTTTACATAGCTGCCATTCTATACACAGTTATAATTGTTTACACAGCTGCTATTATATACACATATATCTGTTTACACAGCTGCCATTGTATACACATCTATCATTGTTTACCCAGCTGTCATTGTATATACAGCTATCACTGTTTACACAGCTGTCATTGTATATACAGCTATCATTGTTTACACAGCTGCCATTATATACAGCTAGTTATGTTTAGACAGCTTCCATTGTATACACAGCTGACACTGTATACAAATCTTTCATTGTTTACCCTGGTGTCATTGAATATACAGCTATCACTGTTTATACAGCTGTCATTGTATATACAGCTATCATTATTTACACAGCTGACATTGTATACACAGCTATACCCGTTCACGCAGCTGCCGTTACACATATATCTGTCATACTTTATACAGCTATCATGATTTATACAGCTATCATAGTTCATATAGCTGTCACATTTTATACAACTGTCATTGTTTACACAGATACCATTGTTCGTAAGCTGCCATTGATTACTCAGATGTCACAGTTCATACAGCTGTCATAGTTCGTACACCTGCCATAGTCCATACAGCTATCAGTTTATACAGCTGCCATTATTGACCCACCTGTCACTGTTGACTTAACTGCTCTTCTTTACACAGCTGTCATTGTCAATACAGCTGTCATTGTCAATACAACCGTCATTGTGGCATAGCTGACACAGATGTAATTATTTACACAGCTTTCGTTGTTTACACAGTTGATATACACAGCTCTCTTTGTTTGTTAAAAGAATCCATCATATTCGGCCATGTGGGATAAAAACAAAAATGTACACTCGGGGTAGTAAACAATTCGAATTGGAACTTGCATCGGCCCGGGGTCGAAATTTTCATCATTGAGGGTATATTTCTCCTATCTCATATGACTGCATCTTTTCTCTCATCCATTCGGTAAACAAATTATTATTTTACACGAAACAACAAAGGTGGCTAAAAAAAGTAACTTTTTTACTTGAACATTTTATCATAAATAAACTACACTATCGTATTTCGTGATGTTTAACTACAAATAACATTAACAAGATAACATTTAGAATGCAAAATAGTATTGTTCCATATACACTAAATAGTAGTGCAGAAACAGACTTTGACATGAAATATTAACATATTTTTCTCTTCGGAGTCTCATTTTATTTTACTTTATTTTCTAAATTTATGCATAAGTGATAAATGTGAACGACAAAACCGTAATACGTGATCAAAGCCGTATCTCTGGACAATGCAGAGTCGAAACGACATTTGGCAAAATAGATTCCGTGAATGTCTTTCTAGTGTCTCGTCTACAGGAAGACATCCACTCCTGTTCCATTTTCAAAACTTATCGACATATCTATAGTTGGTAAATGAAATACTTGTTTCACTGCTTTCCTCCAGATTATTGTTTTAACGTACATCAATCAGACAAATTCATTTTTATTACAACATAATTGTAAAATAATGACAAAACAAAAGTACCACGAGCAAAATAAATTATTATGCAAAATAATAAATATTAGTGACAAAACAAAATAACTAAGTTTTTGTCTGACAAAATACAATATTGATATAAAATAGTGTTTAACAATAGTACTTCCATGTTTATGAAAACTGCAATATAAATGTGAAATAGTAATATTATTAAATAGTATTTTAGTTTAATTAATGAAAACTCAGTAAAATTATAAACTTGTAAAATAATACAGAATTTCAGTTGTCTATGCAAACATTTTTGTATTCATATCACTTGACAAAACAAAGTAGCATTCCTGTTTGTATGTTTTTATGTAAATTCTTTAAACTGTATAGCTACAAAACAAAGTAGCAATTGCGTTTGTGTGAAAAATGCAAAATAAGTTTAAAATAGTGACAAGTCTAAACAATATTTCAGTTTTCTTACAGAAAATTGAAGTATTTTAATATAAAAGAATGGCACGAAGAAATAGTACTTTAGGTGTTTTATGTAAAAATTACTCTTCAGTTTACTCTTAATAGCACTTAAGTGATTGTTTTTGGTGGTGTTTATTTATTTTTATTTTTGTTAGTGTAAAAAACCTGACGTACAAATATAGAATAGTAACAAAATTAAATAAATGTTTAATGCATGGCTACCTACCAAGTGTTTGGCCAGTGCCTTCATGCTTGAACCGCGCATTTGTTTCACTCTTCGAATACACGTCGTAACCTAATTACGAACGAAGAACATAACTCCAATACGTTAACACAAGGCGAAAGCTATTCTCATGCGATTCACAAAAGTGTTGGTGTTATTTTTGCGTCTATCCAAAGAAATTAACACAATCACTTTTGTTTAAGAACACGAAACACTTTTTTAATGTTTAAGTCAAATCTATGATTTTTCTCATCACACAATCATAACTGTTTTACTTCAATTTTGGTTCTCACTTCACTTCTGATCACAATCAAGAGCGACATCCAACGAAATTAAGACAATCACTTTTGTTGAGAACACAAGACACTTGTTTTTAATCGTTAAATCAAAGGGGAGATTTTCCCTTTTTTTACTTGATTTTTGTTCTCACTTCACAACCACCTTTCATTGTCTTGACCCCTCTTAAGACTGACTCTCTCTCTCCTCTCTTGCGCCCTTCAAACAAGTTATGACAAGCGAGATTCAAAGTTGAAATATGCAAACGCTTGTGACAATAAATCGAATTGGGAAGCAATGATCAGCGAATTGTCCAGTCGCGTCTCCGTGTGCTCGCTCTCTGCCCCCACGAGACAGGAGCCGATCTCGAACGGAGCAAATTATATCAGGAATTAGCGCTGCCAATATGATCAGTATTCATATAAAGAGAGAGAGAGATAGAGAAAGCGAGTGGGCAGGCAGGCGGGCGTGCGGGTGAGTGGACTGATAAACGACCATCATTGCAAGGTGCTGATTTAGACGAGGGTACAAGAGTCTCGCATCATCTCTTTAAATATAAATTATATATATATATATATATATATATATATATATATATATATATATATATATATATATATATAGCTGCTCCATATATACATTACCTATACATTAATTAATATATAGCTGCTCCACTCCAAATATACACCTATATATTAATTAATGTATAGGTGTCGTATACGGGGGTGGGGGAAGGATAGCATTGCCCCAATTCTGAAATTAATGCAGTGATTTCCTCACAACTGAAAATCATACTGGAGAGGGGAGAACCACTAAGTGCTGCCTTTACCATAGTCTGATACCCAATTGCCGTATGTATTTTTCGTGCTGGGGCGTCGTTAAACATTCATTCATTCATTCATTTATTCATTCATTCATCCATTGATTCATATGAGTTTCAACTGGGGAGGGGGGCAAGGCATTAATTATATTCAGAAGTGGGAGCATTGTCCTCTTACTTCCATCCCTACACTCCCACCTCCCCTCATCTACGACGTCTTTATAAGTATAAGGTAAACAATCTTGCTTAACTGCACCGAACTACATTACATTACATTAATGTTACGTGCCCCCTGTTCAAAAGTTCCTTGATCCGCGCCTGATTGCTGAGGGCGTGGCCTCGTAAATCCATTGCTGTCACGACGTTGGACGGAGTCGTTCATCAGACCTCGCAGACAGACGTCGGAGAAGGTGTCGAGGACGTGAGTGCGGCTCGCGCATAACTCATGGACAGAGATTCTCACGAGACAAGGTTCTTCGTGGAGATACATACATCCCGTACATAAACTGAATCGGCAGTATTAAGAACAGGGACGGGTCTAGTCTAAACTAACTATTGGTGGGCAGGGTAAAAGGAAGCAGAATGTGGAAAAATGGGGTCTTCTCGTAAAAGAGCATTTTGAACAGAAAAGGGGGCAGTTTTAAATGAAACAGGACATTTTCAAACTAAAAAGTATTCCCCTAGGGTTGCAGTTTCCCCCTTTGACACCCTGCTAGGTATGGCCCTGTAGACAGCCTCATTGTAAGCTAAAGGTGCATTTTGTGACATTAAAAATAATAATGATATATGTAGGCCAGGGAATTAAGATATGGATTTTTATTATTATACATGTATAGATAAAAGGGGAAAACCCACCCACACAGAACCACCAAAAATGCACCCGATGTCAAAAGGTGGAATAAAAAAAATATCGCGAGTTATGTTATCATCCACACGTTTTGGAAGTGAATATGTCAGGTAAAGACCGACATACAAGGACGCACTGTAGTGGTTAAATAAATGTATAGGCAATAATCCATACACGGATGTCTCCCTCAGCCCTCTCCCTCCAAATACAAACAGAAATATACCTCTTATCTATTTAATGTGTGGACGAAATGTGCGTACGTTTTATTAATTGTATTCCGTGGACAAAATGTACGGTAAATTACTAAAAAAAAAAAAAAAAAAAAAAAAACCATCTAGAGGACGAATCGTACAAGAAATATTTTTGGTTTTAGAACGAATCGTCCAGGAAAGAGTTTTGGTTCTGGACAAATCATCCTACATTCTTTAGTGGGGGAATAAACAGTGCATTTATTACAAAACGGACAGGGATCACTGATGCAGGACATTACTGGATTACTAAAGACAGTACAGTTGTCCGTAGTGGACTATTGTCCAATAATTATATTTCGTTTTGGACGTATCGTCCCTTGTTCATCAGTAGATGGATAAATAAATACAGTGTTCGTTATAAAACGAAGCTCGTCTGCCTACGTCATGGAGGTTGGCCTAATACGCGGATAAAAAGTTTACATCTGTGTTGAAGTTTGTACTTTGATATAGCAAGAAAATAGCAAGCGCATCAAAGACCAAGTTTGATTAGATGTATGCGCGTGTTAAAGGAACAGTCCTGAGTTTGCTGACTAATGCTAGGATCAGAATACCAACTGCCAGCAGACAATTGGCCAACGTTCTGTTTTCACGATTTCTACGACTGTTCACTTGCTAGTCTGAGCGCTCTTACAACTCAATTACCGTCGTATACTCCATTTGTTGTCAATCTGAGCGTCGGGAGTTGGGGAAATCACAACGCAAACGTCCAGTTGGTCAACTTTCTGCTGGAAGTTCGTAGTCTGAGACTAGCCTTTTTGATAGCGAAAATTACATATTAAATACATCATTCTTGTTTAGAAATGTGTTTGCTGTCGTCCTAATGTTTATAGTAGCCCAAACTAGATTTTACCTCCCATTAACTTCTTACGTCCAAAAAAAATTTATATTACGAAGTAAACTTAAAAATTATTGCATAAAATATAGAAAACTACTGTAAATTGAATGTAAAATACTACTGAACCATATATTCGTATTAATCTATCTATCTATCTATCTATCTATCTATCTATCTATCTATCTATCTATCTATATATATATATATATATATATATATATGTATATCTATATCTGTGTGTGTGTGTGTGTGTGTGTGTGTGTGTGTGTGTGTGTGTGTGTGTGTGTGTGTGTGTGTGTGTGTTACAAAATGCCAGCAACTGGATGGACCAATAAGATATTCTCTTTTTTTTCAACGGAGCAGGTGATGCACAATCTTCAGTACCTTCTCTGCTCCTACCTGCTTTTGACCCCGTTGTTTTCTGTTCGCATAATCAGACAAATGCCAGTGTTGTAAACAGGATGGTAACATAGTATGACAATATTATATTTAAATACAAAACGTAAGTGGACGCCAGTGCCTCGTATGTGAATATTCACGAAAATAGCCGATTGTGACAAGTTAAACACTCGCCTATTCTTGTACGGAGGCACTCGTATAGTGTGGCGTTGCCTTTAGTTGCATTAAAAAACAACAATTGCAATCGTAGTTGTTTCTGGTCTAGAAGCTATGATTAACTAAGATGCTTCCGAAACAAATGAATAAAGTACATGCACGTTAGTATCTATTTCACTGACAACATTAATTCTGCATTAACATTTTTATACTCATATAGGAAAACAATGCTATTCTTTGGTACAGTATTTTGGTCGTAGCCCAGTGGTAGAGGACTCACCTGATGCTCGGTCGGTCTAGGATCGATCCTCGTCGGTGCCCATTTGGGTTATTTCTTGTTCCAGCCAGTGCACCACAGCGGGTATACCAAAGACTGTAATATGTACTATCCTGTTTGCGGGGTGATGCATATAAAAGATCGCTTGCTACTAATAGAAAAAATTTAGCTGGTTTCCTCTCTAAGATTATATATTATATTTGACATCCAATAGCCGATGATTAATAAATCAATGTGCTCCACTGGTGTCGTTAAACAAAACACACTTTACCTTTTAACTGTAATCTTTCATTTTAGTTTGATCTTGTGATTTTGTCTTTACATTCATATTTTTTCCTATTTCTTTTCGCTCTCCATTTTTTTTTTTTAAAATAACTCACATGCGAATGTAATAATTTCTTTTTCTTACACACCCGTTGGTGAGAAGACCATGCGTTATTTTTGATAGCACATAGTTGTTTGCACATGTACGTGTGTTAACAAATTCAAGACATACGACTGGCTGCTCCTAGATGATGACCAGGTCACCAGTGCCATACGTCCAATAAAAAACTACACGATGGAAATCGATTACACTGTGACGTATAGTAAAACTGACAACCATGGGTTTGTGACGCGTAAGTTAACTACATGTGCAATGGCTGTAAATAACTTTTAGTCGAAAAATTCTAAAATGTGCTTAAAACCTGATTTTTGAGGATGTGTAAAAAATAGAATAATACATTCGTGTCCGTTAGATACCATTTATCAATGGTAGATACATTTTAAAACAACTCGTTGTGAGACAAATGGTATCTAACGGCCACTCATGTATTATTCTCTATATAAACACTATATAGATAATAAGAAATCACGCCAAGATCAGCCTTCATTTAGTTCCTGCCTATATCTTCTACACGTTATCCGTTGTGAAATCGTGTAGTTCTACTACATCCGTGCACTTGCCTTGATTCAGCATAATTTATGACATTCATACAACATTGGGAGTTTTTTGGGGGAAACACGAAAAAGTTTGTTTCTTTATTTTGTTTAACGACACCTTTATATATATATATATATTAATCATCGGCTACGGGATGTTAAACATTATCTAGCTGCAAAGCTGCAAAAGACGTGTGTGTGTGTGTGTGTGTGTGTGAGAGAGAGAGAGAGAGAGAGAGAGAGAGAGAGAGAGAGAGAGAGAGAGAGAGAGAGAGAGAGAGAGAGAGAGAGAGAGAGAGAGAGAGAGAGAGAGAGAGAGAGAGAGAGAGAGAGAGAGAGAGAGAGAGTCTGTATGTGAGCTTCTCTTGTTGTTTTGTATTGTGAAAAATTACACAAGGCCGTTTTAAGAGTGTCCGATCGTTGTGATCGCTTTCCATCTTTTCATCTGCACTGCCGACCACTATCTTTATATTTACCTGATTTACCGCACTTCGCAAATATCTTTTTATGCTCAAATCCAGTCGACAACTGTACACACCTCGTAATAAATATTGCGATGAATACACCGGCAATGGATACCGCCATCTTTGTCACTTAACACAGATGTAGCTATATATCCGGCGGCCGTGTACATAGCCTCGGCTGATGTGGACTGGCTATTTGCACGGCGGTCGTTTTTGTTTGTTTGTTTGTTTGGGGGGTTGGGGTGGGGGGTGGGAATCCTGGTGTACGGCATCATACCATATATAACATATATATGAGTACTAAACAGTTTTAAAGTGACAATAATTCATCAACATAAAGGTTTCGCCTAGTTATTTATTATTCTGACAATTATTATGGACCCGTGACGGAGGCTCAAGTTTGGTTCAAGTCAGAGGTAAGAAATCATGGAAGGTATATGTAAAAAGATAAATATAAGGAAATAATTAGAATTTGTGACTTTAATGTGACTGTATTTAAGAAAAAGATTTTCTTTGACGTAAATAGCATCGATTTATTATTCTAACATTTATTATGGACCCGTGACGTCGGCTGAAGTTTTGTTCAAGTCAGAGGTAAGAAATCATGGAAGGTATATGAAAAAAGAGATAAATATAAGGAACATAATTAGAATTTGTGACTTTAATGTGACTGTATTTAACAAAAAGGTTTTCTTTGACGCAAATAGCTCTGATTATTCCTAACTGCAACAAACTATATCGTATTACATTATAAAAAAAATGGCGCGACTCTTCTCCAAAACCGTGTTGTTAAAACGTTATCTTCTTTAATGAACCGATTCAGCTAAAAGACACTTTCATTTTGGACGCTACAAGAGCCTCGGCTCGCTGTTCAAACTGCGAAAGTTTTTACACAAACTAATTTCCACACAACTGGCTGTAATTTCCACGAGAGTCGCCGTGGAGGGGTCTCGCTGTCTAATTTCCTCCACGACAGAGGCAGCACCGCAGGCGAACAGCGCCTTCATCAAACGATCGATGGGTTATAGGGTAGCGAAGAGGACAGTGCTTATTTAACAAATCAAAGGTCGCACGGTGGTCGTTAGATCTCGCGCCTGCAGGTTGTCAATACTGCAATGGCTGGTATTTACGAAAGGCCGTGGTATATGCTGTCATGTCAGGTGAACACCGCCTTCATCAAACGATTGATGGGTTATAGGACAGAGAAGGGGACGGAGCTTATTTAACAAATCAGAAGTCGCACGTTGGTCGTAGAGAATCCGCGCCTGCAGGTGTCATGTTAATACTGCAATGACTGGTATTTACGAAAGACCGTCGTATGTGCTGTCATGTCAGGTGAACAGCGCCTTTATCAAACCATTGATGGGTTATAGGATAGAGAAGGGGACAGTGCTTATTTAACAAATCAAAGGTCGCACGGTGGTCGTTAGATCTCGCGCCTGCAGGTGTCATGTCAATACTGCAATGACTGGTATTTACGAAAGGCCGTGGTATGTACTGTCATGTCAGGTGAACAGCGCCTTCATCAAACCATTGATGGGTTATAGGATAGAGAAGGGGACAGTGCTTATTTAACAAATCAAAGGTCGCACGGTGGTCATTAGATCTCGCGCCTGCAGGTGTCATGTCAATACTGCAATGACTGGTATGTGCTGTCATGTCAGGTGAACAGCGCCTTCATCAAACCATTGATGGGTTATAGGATAGACAAGGGGACGGTGCTTATTTAACAAATCAAAAGTCGCACGTTGGTCGTAGAGAATCCGCGCCTGCAGGTGTCATGTCAATACTGCAATGACTGGTATGTACGAAAGGCCGTGATATTTGCTGTCATGTCGAAGTCGATTGCATCTGCCCTCCTTGCGTGTGCTGTTCCTCATCGTGGTACAGGGGTGACAACATTCTCATGGGTTTTCTGGACAGTGGCGAATAGAACACATATTCGGTAGCTCTTTTTAAAACAAGTTATATAAGCATCTGTAATAATGTTTTCAAATCTGTTTTCGTTTTTTGCAACATTGGTTTGTTTACTACAGCTCTATACACTGTTTCCATGGTCTGTCCACAGCGTTTATTTTTTACTTTCCAAAGATTTTATTGTTGGTATGTTGTGTCGATCTTTCAAATCTGTTTTCTGGTTTTGTCGTGGTAATTGGGTTCAATATTGGTTTGTTTACCACACCTCCCTACGCTATTTTTATAGCTTTATTTTTGTCATTTTTCAAGAATTAATTTTTTGGTATTCAGAAATGTGACTATCATTAATGTTTACACTATTTTTGTTAGTAATTTCAGGGTGTTGTTACAACATCCATACATTCATTCATTCGTTCGTTCGTTCGTTCGTTCGTTCGTTCGTTCGTTCGTTCGTTCGTTCGTTCGTTCGTTCATTCATTCATTCTTTCTTTCTTTCTTCATTCGTTCTTTCAATTTTTCGTGTTGGGGTGTCGTTAAACATTCATTCATTCATTCATTCATTCTTTCAATCTTTCTTTCTTTCTTTGATCTGCCACATGATAGTCGAAGTTTCCCCTGTTTAATTTTGAGATATGAGATGGGTGTATAGGACCAGAGGACTCTCGAGCTTCAGGACAGGACATGGTATTTGTTGGACTCTTTCGTGGCATGTGCTGTCGTGTCGAACTGCAACTTTCGCATCCCAGTACAGGCCCCAACGCAGAGTTGTAACGACTCACTGGAAAGATGTAAGGCCATCACACCTTGGCGTTTTCCCTGTCCCTGCTAGTGCACTAACACTAGTATATCTTAGGCAATGGTTTGTGCTGTCCTGTCTATGGGAAAGCATATACAAAAGATCCCTTGCTGCCATTCGGTGGACGTTGCCGAGGCGGCAGCGGGTTTCATCTGTCGCTAATCTTGATCAAGTGTCGGAATAACCATATATATTTTTGGGGAAATTTAAATGTCAATGCCAAAATGGCTGCCAAATTGCATTATGCAAATTAGGCCATTTTTTGGTGGTCGATTTTGTCATATTGTGGATATGTTACGTAGCGTGAACCCTTAAACAAGATGAAACAAAGAAACCTTCTGTTACTATTTTTAGGTATCTTTACTGGACTTTATTCTGGGTACCAAATAGCCGTAATTTACAATGTACTGTTGGTAAATAAATATG